>NC_068994.1:18858551-18861172 GCF_001194135.2 Octopus bimaculoides
CAGAAACAACATCTTCCTTTTTTCTTTGGCTGAGGAATCTCAAATGAGGTTGAAGATTGTCTTCTTTTCTTGTTTGGTTGAGAAATGTTAGCGGAACTAATAGATTGTTTGTCAGTTCTTGTTTAGCATTAACTCCAGCAAGTTCCTTTCCTAACTGAATTAGGCAATGTCTTCTTTTATCCTTGAAACTTTGCAAGTGAAGCTGTTTATATCAATCATGTTGTAGAATATAACCCCAGGCCACCATCGAATCATTCTATTGCAAGTCCTTAACCGTCTTATCTAGGGTATCTACTCCTCCTTTTGTTTTGTTGTAACATGTAATAACTTCAGGTTTCTTTTCTGCACTTTTTGAATCAATTGAAGGCTGAGAGTGGATTGTACTCATAAGTGTGACGACATAATTTTTCTTGGGACAACAAGATAGGATCATGGAATCCTTTTGAAATCCAAATATTGTGCTGTTGATTTCTCTTTCTTTTCCATTTGTGAAAGCACTTGGAAGTTCAACTCTGTTCTTTCTAATTGTTCCAACTAAAGTAGTTTTCTTGCTAAGCAGCTTTTGAGCCAATCCTAGACTTATAAAAAAATTAGCACAAGTTATATTTGTAACCAGTATTTTCAAGTTCTTTTACTGGGTCTTCAACAACTCTTGAACCTTGATTTGTTTCTTTCCCTTTTACTGGCTCTTTTCCAGTGTAGATTTGCATTTTCCAGGCATAAGATGTTTCACTGTCACATATTGCCCAAATTTTAATTCCGTATTTTCCTGGTTTTGGAGGAATATATACCTGGAATGGGCAGTGCCCCCTGAATGAAACTAATTGTTCTTCAGCTGTCATGCATGAACTTGGAACATATCCATCTTGCATATTCTGATTCCACATTTCAAATACTTCTCTTATGGGCTTCAATTTATCATCACTTCTCTTTTTTCTTCTTGCACTAGCATCATCAAAATGCAATACTTGTAAATCTGTTGAAATCTCCAGCTCATAATTTTGTTGAATATTGGGCCACCATCTTCTTGACTCCATAACTGTGTGAGATTTTCATGTTTAGATTTATAAACACCTATAAGAAAAAATCAGTCCAATAAATTTCTTTAGTTTAGAGTTATCAATTTCCTTCCATTTATCTTTGTAAACAACCTGACCTTCAAAATTTGTCCATTTACAAATTACTTCAAGAAGATTCTGGCATATAAAAATGTTAAAGCATGTTCCAGTGTTATCACAAGACCTTTTAGCAAAACGGGATGGTCCACATTCTTGGTGTACGATATTGCAAGATGAAGTGCTTAGTGTTGCTTGAGTAAGAGGATTAGAATGCCAAACTTCTTGTCTGTTTCTAGAAGCATATTGCTCATTCATAATTGGGTGGCTTGCAGATAATTGTTTTTTACTATCTTCATCATCTGATGATACAGAACCTAAACTGTCCACCACACATTCACTTTCACTATCATCTTCAGAGCAATAGAAGGAATTGCTACTATCTTCTTCCCATTCTTCATCTAATTCCAATAATCTTTTTGATATTTGGTCTTCACTCATGTTTCCATGTCAAGGTATATTGAAAAGCACAACTGAACTATATAAACTTGATAGCAGACTAAAGGCAGATATTGCTCTCTCATATTTATACTCTCCTGAAAGATGATGCAATATATTGTAAGAATTGCATCACCACATAGAAATATTGTATCACCCTATAACCTAGCAGATTGAAGGTGATGCAATACCACATAAATTTACAGGAATATTTTCATAATTTTTCCTATTTTATCTAAAATTCAGTAAATAAATTGAATGCAATTTTATCTATTTTATATCTGATAAATATCTAGGAAAATAATATTTGATACTGCTTTTATTCTGTTTAGAATGACAAGAATATTGCCTGAATTTAATTTGAGGGTCCAATGGACCCATACGGTAATTAATGTATAAAGTGAAATTTTCTAGCTTTTATAAACATACGGAAAATTTCCTATTTGATAAATAAAAGAAAGTCAAGAAAAAATAAGAGTCACGAGAAATCAGCAGAATCAAATAATATAAACAATAGGAAAAAGCAACTGAAAAAACTGAAATGGGTCCATTGGACACATTGGTAAACAGAAGGTCAAGAGAGAATTTAATAAAAGATTATATGAATAAAAATATTAATATTACCAGTTTTGATGTATTTCATCTTATCAAATATTAGTAAAAATTTATAAAAATTTATATATATATATATTAGAAATAATACATTTCTAAATCTCTCAGAGAGACTTAAGCAGTAGTGATGCGATAAAGTAGTTGTATACTGCCAACTTAACATGACAGTCCCAATAAGGGAATATACTACTGCTATTTAGCCCTAGGAAGCTGGACCGCTTCCTGTCGGCCTTGACACATTTCCTGTGTCCTGGCTAGGCTGGGTGGAGGAGTTTATCTCCCCCTCACAAACATAAGGACACAGGAAATGTGTCAAGGCGGACAGGAAGCGGTCCAGCTTCCTAGGGCTAAATAGCAGTAGTATATTCCCTTATTGGGACTGTCATGTTAAGTTGGCAGTATACAACTACTTTATATATATATATATATATATATACACACACACACACACACACA
>NC_068994.1:18861285-18863085 GCF_001194135.2 Octopus bimaculoides
ATATAATAATATTAGGGACAAAATCCAAAATTACAGGTAAAAACTCAATTAAAATCAATTTATAAAAAATTAAAATTAAATTGAGCTTTATAGATTAAAATAAACACGTGTAGTCATTTTATTATCTTTATCTTATGATATTTACTTTGTTTTATATTATACTCATTTATTGTGCTTTTAATTATTAATTTTTCTATATGTGATAGTGGATTTTCATCGATGTGTTCTTGAAACTTGGTTCTTTTCCCTAAAACTATATATATATGTATATATGTAACTCAAATACTGTAGAAAATTTCTGTTTCATCCCTTTTGTTTTGCTTTCTAGCATTCGGAGTGTATGCCTGAAAGGTAAACAAGATCCATATGGATCTTATGCACATCTTCCAGCCATCACACATAATAACTGTTCAGATATTGATAAAAACTATTGGGAAAAGGCTAAAAGGGAACTTTTCTGTAATGTTTCTATTTCTACTCAACTGCTCTTAGCCTTTCGCAGAAAAAGGTACAAAAATATTAAGTACTATCACTTTTATTTTTAAACCATATGCATCCCACTGTTGCTACTCTCCTGCTCTCGCCCTCTCTGTCTTCCTCTCTCTCCCTATCTCCCTCTTTCTCTTCCTCTCTCTTCCTCTTCCATTCTCCCTCTCTCTCTTCCTCTTCCCCTCTTTCCCTCTCCACCTCTCTCCTCCTCTCTGTCTCTCTCTCTCTTTTTCTGTGTCTTGTGGCTCAAAAACAACTTGCACCTTTCTGACTTCAACACTTCATCACTTTGTTTCAATAAACTAAATTTCTACCTCTCTGGAATTGCACAGATACAATATAATCCTCTCGTGTTTTGCACTGAAGATACACAAAATAACGAAGCAACCCATCTGTGGATATGAAGGTTATTTAATATATGTGAAAGAAATAAAATGCCTTTCTTTTTCTTTCCAATGTTTTTATTGAAAATAATTGTACTTTTACAGAATATTGGTATGTGGCAAATAACTCTGAAAAACTACACTGAAAATTGCTGTGTTTGAGATTTACCACAAATTACTTTTAAAATTCACCTACAGCGTTACATTCAACAGTTCTTGGGTAGTTTTGATATCAAAAAGTAGTGATGACTTATCCATCATCTGTGATGACTTGCCCATCATAAGATAATGTGTACAAGGGATGAGCAGAGATGATGAAGCTCTAATTCTGGCTAGGGCAAAATCACAGAATTGATGCAACATCCTAGGCAGAAGACTGTAGAATTACTTATAGACATAGAAGTTAAAACCAAATTGCTTTGTACATGATGAGTATGTCAATGTTGTTTGGCATAAATAGCAGATACAAAAGGTTAACAGGGAAGACATTTAAAGATAGTCATTAAAATGTGTCATTGAAGTTTCTTAAGATAATTGTCCTGAGAAAAATTTAGTGCAATCCAAGCTGTTTTGACATTCTCAAAGTGAAAGTGAATGAAATTTTTGTATATTAGCACAAACACAGTTTCGTCAATTGGTATAGTAAAACAGGTAAGATGAAACCATTTTGTATACATTATCAATTTGGTAGTTAAATTTGAAGTTAGAAGTAGACCAAAATCTCTGATGCATTTGTTAATTGTAGTAAAAGGATTAAAAGATTTTATTGTTTGATGGCATTTCACCTAATTTAAGAAAAATAATTCAACAGTTGAAAAATTTGAGTGGGTACTGTTGCTGCTGTCACCTACAGTTGCTATCAGAGTAACAAAGGGAGCGACAGTGTGAGAGAGAGAGAGAGAGAGAGAGAGAGAGAGAGAGAGAGAGA
>NC_068994.1:18863095-18869617 GCF_001194135.2 Octopus bimaculoides
GAGAGAGAGAGAGAGAGAGAGAGAGAGAAAGAGTGAGAGAGAGAGAGAGTTTATTGAGAAATAGAAGAGAGGGGGAAGATTCCTTTAAGGAGAGAGAATCGCTTCAGGGTTTATAATTTTTTTTATTGTTATGAGTGATCTTTTTCTTACGAGTGAAAGAGCATATAAAATAATATTTCCTTATAATCCATTGTTTTCTTTTTAAATGTCCTGGTAGTTGTGGATACTCCCATTTTGCCCTTCTTATGTGCTCCTCAGTATAACATAACTGGAGATCAATAATTCTTTTTAAATTAAAGTGCATGCTGCTCTTAAAACTCAGTCTGCAATATGATATGTTTAGATGTTATATGTTGTGATGTCATCTAATGAGACTCTCAGAAGGCTGTTATATTATTGTGGTGATAGGAACCTGGTAAAGAATCTATAAAACACAAGGTGGCAACTTTAACACGTTTATTGTGGTCACACGCATACACACAATGGAATGATGGTTTATATATATCTACAGGCATCTGGGTGGGTTGTATGTAAGCTGTTAATCCTGGTGAGAAACTCACGAATAGCGATGTCAGAACCAGAGCAGTGTGTTGGTGCTGTGCAGACGTTGATGACATTGGTGAGAGACATCTGATGTGATGACAAAGATGGAAGTTGCTGCAAGGTGATCAGTGGTTATACCTTAGAAAGTCTAGAACCAACTGACCCCGAGCCTAGGAAAAGGTGAGCTTTTATAGTTAACAGGTAGGCTCAAATGCTTGTTTGGAACAGACCGTCTCACATGACTTATTTGCAGGTTGTGATTGGTTGGATTGCATATTGGCGTGTGATAGAGTAAGAGACAAATCGCCCCAATATCAACCAATCAGAGTGGTAGACACAACAGGGTCCAAAACAGCACCCAAAGGCTAGCTGTTACCTGATACATTCGTATGTACTTAATATAAGTGGGGAAGCTCACTAGATTTTGCTACATATGCATTGTGGTCCTATTACTGTATTGATAGCACCAATAGAGAAACCACTGGATACATGCATAACATTGTCAGCTAGTTTGGTTGGTGTTGGAAGAAAGCAATGTATCAGGGTTAATAATAACATCAGTAATGTCATTAATAAATAAATTACTGTTGTTACTATTACAGCTGTTTTTGTTGCTGTTAATGTTTTGGGATAGCTCCAGTGTGGTCAGTGCAGATATGGAAGCATGGCTGTGTGGTAAGAAGTTGGCTTTCCAACCACATGGTTTTGGGTTTCAGTCCCACTGCATAGCACCTTGGGCATCTGAGCTGATCAAAGCCTTGTGAGTGGATTTGGTTGATGGAAACTGAAAGAAGCCCATTGTGTGTGTGTGTGTGCGTGTGCGTGCGTGTTTCCCACCACTGCTTAACAACGGTTTATTTGCATTCTCATAACTTAGAGATTCAGCAAAATTAAACAATAGAATAAGTGTGAGGCTTAAAAAAAAAAAAGATTGGGGTTAATTTGTTCAATTTGTTTGGCAAAAAAATTCTTCAAGGCAGTACCCCAGCATGGCCGAAGTCTAATGACTGAAACAAGTAAAAGATAAGAGATTAAAAACACAACAGATGTTCAACGTAATTACCAAATTCCCTTCATCCCAACTCTGATGTGTCTTAATCAGGAACTACTTAAAAAGCAGTCCCTAATATAGAATTATTATATCAGCATTATAACAGAGACAGGGTAGTCTTGAATAGAGTACTGAATGAACAAAGCAAACTCTATTCGATGGAGGAAGAAACAAATTATTCTCAATTTTTAGAGAGATAAGAGAGATAATCTGCTCAAGCTTAAGCAACCATATATTACTGAAAGAATCTACATATTCTTGTTCTTTAAGAGAGAGTCATAGACAAAACAGAGCCCTTCGTGACACCCGAAAGTCAGGGAAAAGAAAGACTAGGGAAAATAATAGTAGACACAAAACTGAAACAGCTTGCCTCTGTAGTCTACAAATATTTGGTTGTTAAGGAAATTACCTCATTTCCTCAAACCTTGAAATTTAGTGAAATAAGTCCTTGCATAAGTGGAATAACATTTTGGCACAAAATGACTCATGATAATGTATAATGTGTTGTTTATGTTGCAGGAGTTTAGAAACTTAGAGAGATATGAAATATAACATCTTTAACCCTTTAGAATTCAGATTACTCTGTCAAATGTAATGTATTTTTTATTTACATCGTTTTGAATTAATCAGGGATTATCTTGCACCCTTGTGATTTTGATGCTGTAATTGGTTATTTTTACATTTTTATATTATTTATTTTCAATTCAAGTCATTTTTTAAAATTCTATTTATTTTCTTAATTTTATTTATCTTTTATTTTATTTTTATTTCATTGATCATTATTATTTCATATATGCACTATGGATTAAACTGTTGGAATAGACAAATTTCTAGCAACAGGCTGCATCAAGTAACCTTAGATGCCAAGAACCTTGCTATGTATCCTAGCTGTCCCTAATAACACTGTTTTCTGGAGCTGCTCTACACTAGGTCTTATGCCTATTTCCTCTATCCATCGGTTCAAATCTCTTTAGGGATAGCCCTGAATGCACCTATAACATTTTACTCACACTTTCCTTAGCCTCTGCAATTCAATAGTTAGGTCCTGGTACTTTGCTATTTTTATTACTATTATTATTAACCATGCCAAATCAGACTGAAGTCTAGTGCAAACCCACAGCTTACCAGCCAGTAGTCAAACCACCCAACCCAGCATGGACACCGGACATTAAATCATCATCATCATCATCATCATCATCATCATCATCAACAACAACAGCAACAACAGCAACAAAGCAGCGAGCTGGCAGAAACGTTAGCAGACTGGACGAAATGCTTAGTGGTATTTCACCTGTCACTATGTTCTGAGTTCAAATTCTGTTGAGGTCGACTTTGCCTTTCATCCTTTTGGGGTCGATAGAATAAGTACCTGTTGAACACTGGAGTTGATGTTGAAAGCTATTCTGTGACCATTCAACCATGTTGTATATCAGTGACTACATGGTCTAATGAGTCCTTCTTTATTTAGAATAGTAGGATATGGTTTGAGGAAGATTGGGCTGCTATTTCTAGGAACTGCTATTTCAAGCTGATATTTCTACCATGTAAGAAGCTCTCTTGTTGATGTTGATGAGAATGTTAGTTGTGACAATTGAACTGCTGTCTTAATGATGATTAAGATGAGAGAAGGGGTGGGGGGAGAAGGAGAGGGGGAGGAAGAAGGAGAGGGGAGGAGGAGACTAAAAGAGTGAAAGTGAGAGGCTGAGAGAGAGAATAAAGAGTCAGACACTGACAGAGAGTAGTACATGGTTAGGGTGAATGAATATCATGAAAGAAACAGGAGAGGAGCAATCTAGAAGTTGCGAAAGAACAAATGAAAATAAGTGAGGCGGGTGGGTAGAGGGAAAGAGAGCCAGTGAAAACGGCATCTAAAAGCTGAAAGAAACAAAGAATGAGAATCAACAGAGAGAGGGGGATAAAGAGAGAGAGAGGGAGAAAGAGAGAAAATGAACATTGATGCACGCTCAGACACGAGAACAACCTCATTGTTATTTGTTAATTACACTTTATAATGTCCTAGAATAATCCCTGGTCAAGCAAGTCAGTAGTGTGTGAGACTATCAGATGAAATTTTGATGAGTTGTATCCTGTCACTAGTTCTGTCAAAACATTTAACTCTTGCAGTTTCGATTCACTGTATTTGTAAATAGGAAACAAATCTCCCTCAAACCACACCCAACTATTAGAAATTATGTTTGCTAGTTTGTTGTTAACACCAATACTGGAAGCAGAATTCCTGTCAATGGAAATTGGAAGATGGAAAGTTGAATGAGCTGCAGAACCACTTTTGTAAAACAATGTAGCCATTCCTGGGGATAAAACAGTGAAAACCAGTTCATCTAAACATGCTTTCACATAATAAATGTTCACATGAAATATCTTTCTGAAGCCACTAGAACTATTAACAAAAGAAGTGGTTTGAACTTCAACTGTTATTCAGTATGTTATCTCTTAAGGTATCAAAAGCATATCAGAGCTCATAGTTAAAAGTTCCTTTCGATACCAACATACCTGAGACTGCCCCAGGTTCTGTAACATAAACTTACTGTTTTAAACTGGTCTAAATTATAATCTTCCATCAAAATTTTATGCTAATTTGTTCCAGATCATAGCTTAATAACAAGAAAGTTATTTTACTAAATTCTTCATTATTTTAAAAAATTACTGAAACAATGGTAGCATATGCCAACAAAACTATGGTAACAAAAGGGTTAATGGCTCGCTTCAGTTTTCTGTAAGTTGTTGATGGTAATGTCTAAAATTGATTAAAAAGTTTTTATACATTTGGTTCAAATGATCCAAGGATAAACTGATAAAGAGAAGTTCTATTTCAGAGACAGGAAACAGGTCTTTCTAACTGTTCATAATCATTTTGTTAGAATGAAGTCAATCAAATTCCATAGGCAACTTGTGATATGGAAAGGATTCCAATTGATCTGGGAAGCAGCAAAGCAGTAATATTCAAATGAACATAAAGCAGTGTACTGGCAGAATTGTTAGCACACTGCGCAAAAATGGCTAGCAGCATTTCGTCTGTCTTTGCATTCAGAGTACATATCCACGAAGGTCAACTTTACCTTTCATCTTTTCAGGGTTGATAAAATAAGTACCAGTTGAGCACTTGGGTTGTTGTAATTGACTTACCTCTTCCCCAAAGTTACTGGCCTTGTGCAAACAGTTAAAATCAATATTTAAATG
The DNA here is from genome assembly GCF_001194135.2 of Octopus bimaculoides. Taxonomy (NCBI): domain Eukaryota; kingdom Metazoa; phylum Mollusca; class Cephalopoda; order Octopoda; family Octopodidae; genus Octopus; species Octopus bimaculoides. The sequence goes on from NC_068994.1 coordinate 18,867,888, forward strand.
AACAAATTTTAAACTTGAGTGCAGAACAAGTTTCAAATTCACAGCTTTCGTTGATATTTCTATCAAATTCTTTATCAGACTCAATAAAGTCAATCTTTAAAGCTGCTCCTAAAATGAGCATGACCCATATTTGCATTGCAAAAATCATATGCTAATGATGTCTTTCAGAATCTTGAAGGCTGATAAAGTAGATTCTTATAATTAATAATCCTCTTCATTTCCTCTTTGTCCATTTTTTATTAATCTATTTTAAATATGGTGCTGTGGAAAACTGGAGCATAATATATTACAGATTCATCTCTATGATTTATAGTAAACCATTTACTAAGAGTTGACTCATAATTTTTATCCAGTAATAATTGGTGTCCATTTTCATTGTTCTCAAACACTATCCACTATTGAATATTGAATGGTGTTTGAAATAAAGGCAAAAAAAAAAATGATGCCAAAGCATTCTTGATACTGATACATAGACACATACACACGCAAACACACATAGACACACACACACACGTGCATGCGCACACATGCATGCACACACGTGCATGTACGTATATATGTGCATACACGTATACATGTGCATGCATGCGTACACATGCATTTGTATGTGTCTTTGTGGTTGTCATCCCCACCACTTGACAACCAGTATCTGTCTGTTTTACATCTCTGTAACTTAGCAGCTCAGCAAAAGAGACTGATATAATAAGTATCAGGCTTAAAACAAATAAGCAGCACTGAAGTCAATTTATTTGACTAAACCCTTCAAGGTTGTGTCTCAGCATCACAAGAGTCCAGTGACTGAAACGAGTAAAAGATAGAAGATAAATGATACTATTTTCTCCTGTTGCAGACAAAACATTTGCTGTCTGGATGCAGCAAGAGTATCAGAATTTCCTGTAGAACATGAATCACTGCCGAAATAGAAATGTTGCAACTCAGAATTGCTAAATGAAATGATAGATGGTATGTAAGTGTTTGAATACCCACTCTATTCAGTACAATTTTCTCTGCAGAAGTATCAGAGTATGTTGACATAAATTTGGTATAAGTGCATTTGAGTTCTGATTTGAAAATTTGCGTTAAAGGTTTCATTGGTTCCTCCTCATCTTTAGGAATGTATAAAATGCGACAGGAAGATAATATCACTGCAGCTCCAGCAAACATACATTCCTTTATTCTGTGCACATTTCTTTGAGATTCTACCATTGTATTTACATTACGTAGTCCTCAAAGGTGGCAAGCTGGTAGAATCAATAGTACATTGGACAAAATGCTTAGCAGCATTTCTTGTGAATCTTTATGTTCTGAGTTCAAATTCTACTGAGGTCAACTTTACCTTTTATCTTTACTGGGTCAAACAAATAAGTACCAGTTGGGTACTGGGGCTGATAACCAACTACTTCACCCATTCAAAATTGTTGGCCTTGTGCCAAAACTATAAAGAATTCCTCAAACAATTTCTGCAGTATTGTTATAAACACACACCATTTCTGTAACCTGCTAGTAAGTTCTTTGAACCTTGATATTTTAGTATTTTAAACAGAACTGAAAAAAATCTCTAATAAAATAGTAATATAGTTTAAATTGGAGCTACTTATGTCTTACACATATATGAACATACACATTCAAATATGCATATATGTATAGTGTGTGTGCTTGTATATGAGTATGTATATGTATGTGTGTGTGTGTCTATATATATATATATATATATATATATATATATATAT
>NC_068994.1:18870119-18871408 GCF_001194135.2 Octopus bimaculoides
TATATATATACACATATATATATATATATACATATATAGATAGATAGATCTATCTATCTATCTATTTATCTATCTATCTATAGATAGATACATATATGCATAGTGTGTGTGTGTGTGTGTGTGTGTGTGTGTGTGTGTGTGTGTGAGAGAGAGAGAGAGAGAGAGTATCATGTGATCAACCTGACTATTGGATGTTGTTATCCACCACTGGTCATAATGTGCTTTGGATTGTTTTAGTTTTGAACTGATGCCACTCTGCTGGTTAGGTGAGCAGGCCAACATTCTTTCGGATTGTTAGGCTTGTTGGTTACAGCTGATTGGACTGGAGCAATGTGAAATGAAATGCTTTGCTCAAGAACACAATGGGCAGCAGGTTTGCAAACTGAAACCACAATCTCATGTTCGTGAATGCAATATGCCTAAGCTGTAAGTGTATAAATGCATACATGTGCATATTTATGGTTGTGTGTAAAACTTGTGACAGAAGAATCATCTAATGTTTGTGGTGAGAACAGTCGAGACAGTTTAGTTTCATTAGGAGTCGAGTCGAATCAAAAGAAAAAATTCCGGTGTTTGAGACAAAAAAGGACTTCAAATTGAAAGGTAATACAGCAATAATCAATTAGTATTGTTTAGTTTTAGCTCTTTTGAACATAACAAACAATTAGTATTACGTCATTTTAGGAATTTCCAAAACAACAAATCTTTGACTGTGCCATTCTTTATTTGAGAGTGAGATGCTAATTCATGTCTACAAAAAAAAAAGAAAAAAGGAAATTAGTTGGCATTATTACTGGAATGGAAAGGAATGCACTACAATGATTCATATCATTTAGTTACATGGAACTATTTTTAATGAATTAGAAATGTTAATTATTTTTGTCACCAAAATGTGTCAAGAATCAAAAATTGGTTTGCATGTAATTTTATTTTAATGTGTGTGTAATGCAGACCTCATGTAACACATACATTCAGCGACCCAGTATCAAAAATATTAAAGAAAATAAAGTCAAAAACTCTATTTATTTCACATCATTTTGAAATTTCAAGTGCATTGCGGAGTCTGAAGATGTAAATTTTAGAGCTTGAGATTTTAACACTCTTGTTTTTAAAGGATTTCACAAAAGAAAATTGATATGTAACAATGAGTGTTAGAAATAAAATGAGGAATGGCAAAGATGTTATAAATTGGTTTTTTGCTCATTATTCAAAATTTCAAGTGGGCTGCAGAGCCTGAAGATGTAAATTTAAGAACTTCAGATTTTAACACAGTTGTTTTTAAAGGATTT
>NC_068994.1:18873428-18876244 GCF_001194135.2 Octopus bimaculoides
ATCGAGACCTTTGGAAATGTGCTGTGCGTGAGAAGACCCGGCAAGCCAAGTGAGATCGTTGCCAGTGCCCCTGGACTGGCTCTTGTGCGGGTGGCACATAAAAGACACCATTTCGAGCTTGGCCGTTTTCGTGTGGGTGACACGTAAAAGCACCCACTACACTCTCTGAGTGGTTGGCATTAGGAAGGGCATCCAGCTGTAGAAACTCTGCCAAGTTAGATTGGAGCCTGGTGTAGCCATACGGTTGCACCAGTCCTCAGTCAAATCGTCCAACCCATGCTAGCATGGAAAGCGGACGTTAAACGATGATGATGATGATAATGATGAAATATATAGATATTTATATAAAATAATACATCAAAACATATACAACGTACAAACGACAGAGAAAATTAAAGAGGAAATGGTAAGGTGTTATATATATGTATATCTTATATCTTATCTCATACATATAAAAGAGAGTTTGTGTGTGTGTGTGTGTGCGTGTGTGTGTGCGTGCGCATATGTTCCTTATGCATTCCAAAACTGAGTTGCTGATTTTGACATATGGAGTATCAAAAGATTCAGTAGGCTTTTCGCTACCAAATAAACTATATTTTCATTCACATATTTGCATTACAAAAATTTAACATTGTCATTTTTCTTTTAGTCACCTATCGTAAACATTTTATATCACCACTACAATGACAATGACGTCACATTTTCTATATGAGTGTGTTCGTGCGTTCGTCACCTGATGACTGACAAGTATATGTGTGTGACGGTGTATGTGTCTGTCAGTATACATACATTTTTGTGATGACCAACATACACAGTGACAGAGATAGGCTTCAGGTGTGCATTAATGTATGTGTCTGTGTGTGTGTGTCTTAGTTCATGTATGTAACTTTCTCCCGCCTAACAGTGCAACATGCTGATATTGAAAGGTTAGTTAGAGCCCAAACTTTAAATGAACAACAGCATTCACTTTGAAGTACTACCAACATGAAGATTTGGCTGATTTAACACCACTCACAACACTTGCAAATATATCTAAAAAAAATGTTATTCTGGTTATTATAACAAATTCGGAAACTTGGCAAAGTAGAAAACCTCAGCGGCTCTTTCAATATAATTACAGAAATGCTATTCTAGTCCTTCTAACCAGTTTCAAGATAATGTTTTTTTAACAGTCCTTGTATTCTTCATCATTGTGAGTATCAACGTTGCACAACCTTTTTACTGTGTTAGTCAGTATTTATTCTACAGCCTATAACGTTACTCAGTTAAAAAATATGTAATAATGTCAAATCAATTTATATCTTGCTACATAAATCCTTCAGCAAATATTTTAAATTAACATTCACAACAACAGCATCTTCCTTTCTATACACTTGGTTCAGTGTTTGTTTCAAAATTGTAAAATAAATTATTTTTGTATAAAAAAATTGAATTATGCCTTCTGAATTTTCTTGGACTTTCACTTTCTTCACCATGACATTCATTCAGTCATGAATTTTATAAAATTTCGTACATGTTCCAAATAAATGTTGACTTTCTGTACCTTGTTACATTGGTGATGCAGAGTAACTTTTGCTAAATTGCTGACTTGCCATTTTTTTATGGCATAACTATGCTACAGAATTTATGTTTTGCACCTACATTGACTACATTTTGTTTTGCTTGAACTTCATATGTGTACATTTTGCTGTTTTCAATATTATCAATTCTGTGAGTGTGTTTCTGTGTTCCTTACGGCTATAGTAAACTATAGTAAAGAACATTTTACACTGTTTTAATGAGCCCACAACTAATGAAGTAGCTAGCCTTATGGTTGGTGATCCCCATGAAAATCATGATATTCTCATTCGTGTTTGAGATAACAACTTTAAACATGTTTCACAGACTCATCCCTCTTATCATGCTCTCTGGTATACTCTTATTCTGTGGAATGGACAAGATGGGTATCATTTCAATATTCTACAGATTGAACCTGCAACAGAATGGCCAATTACAAATAAAAAGGTGTCGTCAAATGACTTCTATTCGGACCAACTGATGTTAAGACCAGAACAATCAAATCAATTACACATGTCGTATAAACTTTATTTTCATTTACATATTTTCTATGTTATCTCTACAACCACCTATAGTTATTTCAAATATACTTCTCTACAACAACCAGGTTTCATTAGAAAATGAAAATAGTTTCATACTTTCAATTTGAACCAAAATTACAAAGTGATGCATTACATGAGTGACAATATGTGAATAATGAAAGTGATGTTGCTCTGAATTAGTCACATCTATATTATAATAAAGAAAGCTGCTTATTATCAATCTACCAAATAAACTATGTTTTGACTCAACACCTCTTTTTTACAACTAAAATAACCTCGACAACTACGTTGGGTCGCACATTTTTGGGTCATATTTGGACAATATTTTAATTTATTTTCAATGTTTCACACACATGTAGAATTCTACTCAGACAAACATTTATGAACATGTACTCATAAATATTGTATTAAAGTAAACCACAACCAAAAAAATTGCATTAAAAGACATTCATTTTTTCTATGTTATGAGGAAACACAGTCACACACACTCTCTCTCTCTCTCTCACACACACATATACAAAAAAGGTGTATGCATATGTATTTATGGGTGAAAGTATAGAATATGCACTCCTGGTGTCTAAGTTTAGGGTTACATTGAAAATGTGTGGTGTGTGTATTCTTTGCCTCCCCTATGTACGCGTGTATGAAAGATAATGTGTATGTGTGTGTGTGTGTGAGAGAGAGAGAGAGAGAGAGAGAGAGAGAGAGCAAGTGAGT
>NC_068994.1:18876254-18881375 GCF_001194135.2 Octopus bimaculoides
AGAGAGAGAGAGAGAGAGAGAGAGAGAGAGAGCAAGTGAGTGCTCCTTACTCATACATGCAAAAAATTCATACATCACAACACACACCTTCACTCACTCACTCTCTTTCTCTCTCTCACTCACACACACATCCATTTCATATACACGCACGTCTTACACTTTCTTCTCTCACTTCAAAGCAAATGTCGCCTTTTCACTTTATCCTCTCTTTCAATTTCTGCTGTCTTCAAAGCATACAGAAATTAAAACAATTTTAAGGAAATTAACGAACAATCATATGATCCCATATTTGTCGAGTTTACTTTGTTTCTTCAAACAAAAGAATGCCATAAAATAACTTCCTTTGACACACATACACACACTCTAGCTAAAATTTCTGTATAAATTATGTTATTTCTTGCAGTGTGCACCTGCAAATTTAATGCTCAAATCCAATGAAATGATCTTTTTCTGCTGTGTAATTTGTGTTTATGATGAGCACATTTAAAAACCTGGTCTTCAATATTAACTTAAAAGGAAATTTACCCAGAAATTCTGTTCTTTATCTCTTCTTTCTAGCATGTTCGAGGTGACGTTTCCATCCCCCCCACCTTATTTTTTTTCCTAAATTTCTTCCGATTCCTATGTTTGCGATACAGGAGATTAGGATTTCATCCACAAAACATGTTCTCGATATTTTAATTTTCTCTCCCTCCGCACCAAATTCATTTTTTACTTTTTAGAAATTTTTATTCTTGGTAATACATAGAGAAAAAACAGAGAGTTCGAATTTTTAAGAATTTTACCTATCACCTCTCCACTTTCAAAAAGCTACACACTCCCAAAGTTTCGCTTTTAGCTTTTTGGAAAATGAGGAAGTTTCTTCAGAAATAATGCTGTTTACCTGTTGTTTCTAGCATATCAGATTTTCTGGTGATGGTCTGGTATATTTTAAGTCTACTATTTCAGTAGAATCTTATGCATGCGGGAAACATCAGCCAAAAGTGAAAGATTGGAAGATTTTAGCTTTTTGAAAGCTGGTAGGTGATGGGTTGGCAAGGTGGAGGAAGGAGCATTGAGTGTTTCTTTAAGAAAAATTAAACTATAAAAAATGTATATATATATATTTACCAGATTTGTAATCGCTGTATTTTTCTACTTAGATAACAAAAAAATTCGGAAAAAAGTTTCAAATTAAGAAATTGCGGTGGGGATAGGGAGAAATTTACATATTGAAAATGTGATTTCTAGACAAAATCGTATTAATCCTCTTTTATACGATGAAACAATACATAGTTTCTGATCCTCCTTAAGAACAGAAAGCACTTTCATGGAAATTGTACCCCCACCCTTCACTATTAAACAAACAATAACTTCCATTATTCTTTTAACTGTATATCAGCTGTGCCAATTCTGCCCGTAGGTAATAATACCCAGGCAACGCCAGAATGCATTGTTAGTGTATGTATATATATATATATATATATATATATATAGATAGATAGATAGATAACTAAATTACAACAGGTATATAGTCCATTTTTTTGTATTAAAGTGCATTGTTGTACCATTCAAAACTTTTTATTCTTTACAAAAAAATACACAATACTTCAAGCGAACTACAATACTCTCGTATGTATGTATGTATATACATATATTTATATGTACATGTATGTTTGTATGTTTATATGTATGAATGTATGTAGGTATAGAACAACTATACCATGTAGGTATAGAACAGCCATTGTATTTCCACCTCTCTATTTTTCAGTACCTTTCATATGGTATTGTCTGAATCTCTGGACATTCTAATAAGTATTCATCATCACTATTATTTTAATGTCTGTTTACTATAATCGTATAATAATGGTGCGCTTCCTTTAATCGTTGATATCAAACTCATCTTTCAGATGAAAGCTTTTCATCTAATCAATATGCTTTCTACACAGTCTCCCTACCTGCAAGAAATAGTAAATTATGTATGTATTAATAAGTATTATCGTTAATTACAACATTATTTTAAGCAACTAATCCTTTGAGCATACATTTATTTCTCATGTGTACATTAATTTTTTTTTTTGGTGTGCTGGTTGATGATTACTTGTTAGTACTGCATATTTAGGTTCTGTGAAAGATCAACTGCTGCTCAAAGGTCATATACTTTTTGGCTTGCAGAAGAAAGTCAAATTTCTTTCAAGCAGTTTTGACAATGTTAAGTTCATTAAGCATAAGACTAAGGAAGGAGATACATGTCCTACATTGTGTACTGAGCTAGCTGGTACTTAAATTGAGAAGTTGATATGTGATGCAGTGCTTTTTGGAGATAAATATATAAATAGATATTTATAATGTTTTATGTGTTTATCATTATTATTTTTATTCATTGCTAAAATCACCAACTACTACTATTGATTTCTAAAAAGTTTCTTCTTCTAACTCCCTAAAAGCCCTTTCTTTCTCTCTCTCTCTCTCTCTCTCTCTAACTATACTTATATATTCATTGATGAATATAGCTGCATGCGTGGTGGAGTGGGGAGACATAATATATTTTTATGTTCATTCTCTCCTGTACCAAGTGAATACCCATATGGGCTTCAAGTGCCTTCCTCAGCAGGAAGGCAGAGTAAAAGGTTTCATTGAATTCTCAGATTCAGAGTGAAGTTAAAACAAACAAATTATCAAATCATTACTATTTATTTAAGAAGACATTCTATTTTGGCAGAATTATTAGCAGCATTGAGAAAATATGGTATTTCTTTCAGTTTTATATGTTGTGAAGTGAAAGCACATAGCTTAGTGGTTAGGGCATTTGGCTCACGATCATAAGGTCTTGAGTTCAATTCCTGGCGACGCGTATCCTTGAGCAAGACACTTTATTTTACATTGCTCCAGTCCATTCAGCTGGCAAAAATGAGTAGCATCTGTATTTCAAAGGGCCAGCCTTGTCACACTCTGTGTCATGCTGAATCTCTCTGAGAACTATGTTAAAGGTACACATGTCTGTGAAGTGCTCAGTCCCTTGCACGTTAATTTCACTAGCAAGCCGTCCGGTTAATTGTATCAGCTGGGACCTTCATAGTTGTAACTGATGGAGTTCAACTTTGCCTTTGATCCCTCAATGAAATATAACACCCATCAAGTACTGAAGTTGATGGTATTGACTAACTCACTTCCCTCAAAATTGCTGGTCTTGTGTCTAAGTTAGAAACTAATACCATTTATCACTAAAATGACAAACTCCTTGCAAATTCTAGAAATTGTTAAATAATAATATTCTTTAAATAGTTTACTTTTTATAAACCCCTTTGAGCAAACATGTCTGACCAGTTGTATGGGGTGAAGGCAACCGCCCCGCTCATTTCCCATGAATAATAACCACCATAACTACAATTATCCTAAACTGCCTGTGCATTGTAAGTCTCTCTCCACTTCTAGGAATTCTTCCACCAGTGTACTATGAGCCACCATCCATACTTCTCACCTCAATACCATGAACACCCTGAACAGCATTATGGAGAAATATGAGTCATGGTGAAAGCAACCTGTCTTGGAGAACTGTAACTCCTGATGTAATTCAAGACAAAAGAAATGAAAAGACAACACAATTAGGTGAGCATATCTTGCAAACAACTCGCACATGCAAGTGCTACCAGTCGAGAACACCGCATAGCGGAATCCAGCAAGTGTATGGGGTCATCAGGAGAGAATGTGTGCTGTTTCGGGGCCTACCTCTCGACGGCATCAATGCGCACCGGCCCCCCTCACTGATATGAGGCCCCGCTTGCTAGATCAACTGGTTATTAAAAACAAAGCTCAATATTTCTCTAGCCATCGCTCATTGTCTCTTTTTAACCAAATCCAGTGGCTAGCCTTCTCCACTGTATTTTGGATATCGGTCATGGTGGTATTTACCTTACGATGAGTTAGGCCTAACGATAACAGCAGTCGTCTCATATTGATACAATGTAGAAGGGATACTTCAGTTCTGACCGACAACCTCCCTAGTACTGGTGGCATTTTAAAATGTACCCAGTCTATACATCAACATTCATTGTGTTTCTGTACAGTGCATAGATATAGTAAGGATGTTTACTTCTTTTTATTGTATTTTTGCCAGTGCCCTGCAATCCTTTCACCTAAACTACAGATCGTTTCTGCTATATACATTATGGTGGTGTCTTAACATTCCTTTCTATGCATGTGATAAACTAAATCTATCATGTGATGATCTACATTTTTATTTTGGATTAATAAAAATTGTTGAAGTAAAAATTCTTTCCAGACACTTAAGAAACACAACATTAAAGCAAGCGATAGGGTCTACAGGAAGCAGACCTCACACAAACTCAAAATCAAGAATGAATAGCATTACAAGGACCCACTCCTCTTAATCGTGACTCACTACCACAAAAATTCAAGAATAAGAATACAAAAGGACTAAAGCCAACTAATCCCAGCCACCACCACACACACACATATGCACTCAAACACATACAGTAACAAAACAAAGTAAAATATACAAACAAATAACACAAATACAATGCAATGTCATCAGTTGACATACTTGCCATACATATGTAACATAACACAGAAAAATCAACTGAAAAAAATCAAATTCAATTGAAAGTCCATGGCCTTCTCAATGGCCACAAAATTGGTGTACCCAAAATTTTGGAGGAAAAGAGAGAAAAATATATAGAGACAAACAACTAGTGGGTGTGTTTATTTTTAAGCTTTAATAACATGACTATATGTATATATATATATATATATATATATATATGGGAGACTCCCTTTGGTCATGAATGACCATGGGATTGCACCAAGAAAGTTACCCTCCAAGGCACAAGTCCGGGCAAGGTTGTTTAAGGAAGGCCAGCAGTCGCCCATGCATACCAGCCTCCCCTCTCCATGCCACTGATGTTATCCAAGGGAAAGGCAAAGGCCGATACAGCTTGGCACTAGTGATGTCGCAACTCATTTCTACAGCTGAGTGAACTGGAGCAACGTGAAATAAAGTATCTTGCTCAAGAACACAACACATAGCCCGGTCCGGGATTCGAACTCACAACCTCACGATCATAAGCTTGATGCTCTAACCACTGAGCCATGTGCCTTCATATATATATATATATATATATA
>NC_068994.1:18881691-18884079 GCF_001194135.2 Octopus bimaculoides
AGATGAATAGCTTATGTAATTTCACACCTAAATAGTAAAAAAATGTATATATGCTCAAATTTTGCTTATTGAATTCTATTTCTTATGTCTGCACCACTAAAGCTATGTGTGTTAGTGTATGTATGTATGTGTGTGTGTGTGTGTGTGTGTGTGTGTGTGTGTGTGTGTGTGTGTGTGTGTATATATATATATATATATATAGGGGGAGAATTCAGAAAAAAAACAACAGATGAAGACATGTGGTGCAGACAGATAGATAGATAGATAGGTAAGTAGACATATACATGTGTGTGTATATGCATACATATCATACACACAACACGCCTTGATATATAAACACACACAATTACACATACATGGGCATATACACACACGCACATACACACCCGCACATACACACACGTACACACACATACACGCACTCACACAGACACATGCACACACTACACAAAAAAGCACACATACACAACATATACATACACATACACACATACTTCAAACCTCCAGTCAAACACCTTTCTACTAACCATTCCTCTAAGCACATGTGAAGAGACACACAACTACACAAAGGACCATCACTCCTGTTACCATGCTGCTGAATTCTTCCTACAACATTAAGAGACACAAAGTTCACTCACACATATACATACACAAGCATACACACACACACATGCTATTACACACACAGAGACTTGTGCACACGCACATACCCACAATAACATACTCATACCTCCTTCTCTTACACTCCCTTGTCTTAGAATTTTTTCTTCACCCATTCCCTTCCAGTCATTTCAAAATGTAATCACATGTGAATTGTTGGTGCTTTTTTTTCCCTCTGTCTTCTTTTTCTATTGGACTCTCTTCTGTTTCAGAAGAAGAGCGTTTGCTCGAAACGTTAAACCATCTTTCTTTCCTTCCCTAAGCGTTTGCTAATACTTTACATGTACCATGTCCTTGCATTGTTGTTTTTTTGTTTGTTCTTTGTTTTTTTTGGGATTTACTACATGTGTGTGTGTGTGTGTGTGTATGTGTGTGTATGTACATATACACACATATATGTGTGTGTGTGTGTATATATATGTACATATACACACATATATGTGTGTGTGTGTGTATATATATATGTACATATACACACATATATATGTGTGTGTGTGTGTGTATATATATGTACATATACGCACACACACACACACAGATGAAAAGAAATAAAGATTAAAAGTGAGACAAAATGCAAGTTTATGAATTTTAAATGGCAGCAGACTAGATTTTTAGAAGATAACTACACCTAGTTTATTTGTGTTTTCAGCTGATAGGAGAGATCAAGAGAGAAAGAGAGTGAGAGAAAGGTAGAGAGAGAGAGAGAGAGAGAGAGAGGTGGTGGGAGCGAGAGAGAGAGAGAGGAAGACAGGAAGAGAGGGAGAGAGAGATTATTGGCTGCACTCATGCTAAAGTTAATATTAATGATAGCTGTATCTTCCAGAAGAAAGTTTAGGAGCGCATGGCTATTTACAAAAAAAAAGCAGCTTTGACTGTTGTCACAAAATGGAGATGATAACTGAGGCCTCACAGTTAACACATATGGATAAACAAATCATTACTCTGTAAACCACTATATAAAGAAGCTTTTTAGGATTCTTTATTTTTTATCACATCTTCCATTAAACCTTTTTGTTACCATATTTCTGTTAAACTACTCCCTCCTTATTTTAATTGATTTTGAAAACGATGAAGAATTTCCTAAAATATCTTGGTCATTACTAAGCTGGTAAATGGAATATAAATTAACATGGAATTTTAATAGGAAATTTTAAAGTAGATCACTTCAAATAGAAGGTTTGTATCATAAAATCAGACGCAGTTTTGGGTAGGTTGGTATCAAAAGGGTTAATGTGAAAGTGGTCAAAACCTAATATATGACAATAAGTTAATGTATGGCCACAGGCATAGCCATGTGGTGAAGAATGTTACTTGTTACCATGTGGTCCATGTTTCATCTCACTGCATAGCATCTTGGACAAGTATGTTCAACCATAAACTTCGGTTCATCAGTAACTTGCGAGTGGAATATGATGAGAGTAGCTGTGCAGAAGCCTATTGTGTGTGTGTGTGCGTGTGTGTGTATGAGTGTGTGTATGTATGTGTGTGTGTGTGTGTGTATATATATCATCATCATCGTTTAACGTCCGCTTTCCATGCTAGCATGGGTTGGACGATTTGACTGAGGACTGGTGAAACCGGATGGCAACATCAGGCTCCAATCTAATTTGGCATAGTTTCTACAGCTGGATGCCCTTCCTAACGCCAACCACTCAGAGAGTGTAGTGGGTGCTTTTATGTGCCACCCACACGAAAACGGCCACGCTCGAAATGGTATCTTTTATGTGC
>NC_068994.1:18886564-18887476 GCF_001194135.2 Octopus bimaculoides
CGGAGCAAAAACAGGCGGGCGAGACCAGTGAAAATTATAAATACCTCGGTTATCTGTAGACCATAGTTTCAAAATCAACACTTTCTAATGAAAGTATCTATTTATCATCAGTACAAATTGCCGATATTATTATAATCGAACAGAATCTCATGCTAGTTGTTTCCCACCTATAGTCCTTTTAGGATCTCGGAAAATTTTTTTCTGAACCTTCTGATTCTTTTTAATGTGCTGGTTTCCTGGTATTAAATTGATATTAATTAATATCGAATTTTTACCCTATTAAGTTATATATATATATATATATATATATAACTTAATATGGTAAAAATTCGATATTAATTAACTATCTATCTATCTATCTATCTATATGAATATCTATGCTGTGGTGTGTTGTAAAATGTTACCTTCCCAGTCAAATGTTTCCAAGTTCAGTCCCACTTTTGGCACCTTAGGTGTCTTCTACTATAGTCATGGACTGACCAAAGCCTTATGTGTGGATTTGGTAGACAGAAACTGGAAGAAGCCTGTTCTGCCGAACTGGTTCTTGTGCAGGTGGCATGTAAAATACACCATCTTGAGCGTGGCTGTTGCCAGTACCTCCTGACTGGCTTTCATGCCGGTGGCACATAAAAGCACCTACTACACTCGGAGTGGTTGGCGTTAGGAAGGGCATCCAGCTGTAGAAACTCTGCCAAATCAGATTGGAGCCTGGTGTAGCCATCTGGTTTCACCAGTCCTCAGTCAAATCGTCCAACCCATGCTAGCATGGAAAGCGGACGTTAAACAACGACGATGATGATGATGATACATATATATATATCGTTTTTTTTTAGAAAAACATAAAAACAAAGAAGCACACTCTAAGAAATTGAGCAATCTATATTTATCACTGGTGAAGGCCTGTTTATATCC
>NC_068994.1:18888219-18895077 GCF_001194135.2 Octopus bimaculoides
AGTACCAGGCTTAAAAATAAAAGCTGGGATCAATTTATTCACCTAAAAATTCTCAAAGGCAGTGCTTCAGCATGGTCCTAATTTAACAACTGGAACAATATATATATATATATATATATATATATATATATATATATATAAATTAGTGTAATATAATGTTCCTTTGAAGACCCATTGTGAATCTGCATCCAAATGCACTTTGAATAGCCACTCCAGAAGATGCAAATAGCCACAATAGGGAAACATACATAGGGAACAAATGGTAGAGACTATGTCGTGTGTTTATCATATTTTTACCTACATTTGCTCTGTATAATCTTAACTGGTAATACCACTTAGTAGTGAAGTAATCACACCACTTTACTGGAAGAAAACTGGAATATGATACTTTATGTGGAGTTCTAAATTCACCAGTAGCAGTCATACATCTAACTGTATACACAGGAAATACTATATGTGTATGTGTGTGTGTGTGTGTACATAAGAAACATTTTTTTATATTAAATTTATATTAAAAACATGAGAATTTTCAAGTTTGTGTTTTTTTTTAATTAAGGATTTTTCTTATTTCATTCACAGTTTTTTTTTTTTTATATTTGGTTTGGAAACACTGACTGTCTTAAATCTATTTAACTGACATTTCAAGACCCTCACAATCTGACTTTCAAATTAAACTGTTGTATAACCATAGCGAGGGACATTCCACAGTTGATTTAGAACAGTCACAAACAGTGAAAGAAGACATGCACCCAACACCAGAGCTGAAGACACCTCCGAAAGGGGGTGGCCCCGCCACGTCAAAACGGTAGAGGAGTAGGGGCCGAAACCGGACGTGGTTCCTCCTGATGATGTCTTCAGCTAACTGGATCCTATAAAGGAGCTGTTGTGGTAGCAGACCACGAAACATGGTTGAAATTCCTCGTTGGCATTAGGAAAAGCATCCAGCTGCAGAAACCAAACAAAAACAGACAACTAGAGCTTGATGCAGCTTCCGGCTTACCAACTTCAGTAAAACCACCTAACTCATGCCAGCATGGAAAATGGATGTTAAATGATGAGGATAAGGATGATGATTGGCATATAGTTTGAGCGTTCCTTGGTGAGACACAAAGGAAATAATTTCATAATGAAAAATAATTTTATAATGTTAAGGGTACAATTTGGTAGATTTCATGAATGCATGATATATTTTTAAATGTGAAGTCTTCTTAATTCTTCATATCCATGTGGAACATAGAGTACTGACAAGAGATCTGCACAAGTCACGATATCTGGTATTGAATTGCAGTTGGTCCCTGGTGTAGCTGCTTGTCTTTGTCTTAGTTTATGTGGACTTTCTCCATGTTGTTTTGAGTTTGCCATGTTTATGTATCCCTTGGAATGTTAATCAAAGGACTTGACTTGAATACTGGAAACAGATTTATGTAGGGTGTGTCTCAGTCAGCCCCATTTACTCCTCAGGATTTCAATTTATATTTGTAAAATCTCCATAGTTATTCTCATTTTCTAATGAAATTCTATACAAAATGCAGTGATGTTAATTTTAATTTTTATACTGTATTACAATGAGCTGCAGCAGCTCCATGGAATAAATGGATCTGCTACCAATGATTAAGCGTGAATGTCTATTGTAACAGTCTGAACCATGAAGTTTACAACTTTTATGTTTACATTACAATTTGTATATTTCTTTGGTTGGCTGACATACATCATCTGGTTTACTAGATTGTAGGTTTGTATTGAAAAGGAGATATTTTTTTAGCATTCTGGAATATTTCAACTATGAGCTTGTTGTTACATGTGCTACAGGTTGTGTTCTGTTTTATAAGTCTTTTAAATGATATATTTGCAACAAGACTGTTGACTGAATCCTAAACTCCAACTTACTTATAAGATGTTGAACTTGAGATCACTGTGTTCAGATGAGAAAATAATTATAAATACCAAACAGAATCTTGTCAAGGATTGATGATGTCAGCAGGCAACCAATCATGTCAGGTCCCTGGTAAACATATCTAAGCTAAAATAGAAGGCACCTGCCCCAGAACTATGTGGTTAGGAAGCAAACTTCTTACTACACAGCCACACCCGCACCTATTGTTTTACCACACAACCATAAAGTCAGTCAATATATATGTAAGACTTTCATTGTGACACACATATTATCAAAGCTATAATATTAACTTGGTAAGAATAATTTAGATAGAAACACATGTATGCATACACATGCACATCACTCAAGCATTCAAACACACACACACACACACACACACACATGCATACATGCACACACTTATGCATACACACATATAGCAGATCTCTGCCCAAATTGATTTGTTGTTTCCTAATCAAGAAATTTGTAATAAACAACTGAGCACCATTAAAAAGCTTGATGACATCAGTCAAAACATAACCAGTAAAGCTTTTGAAATACTGATGACATCAGCAATAAACTGACCAATTAAAGTTTCTGAATGCAAATCAGTCATACATGATATAAGCTTCCTCGTCAAGGTACCAAAAAGAAAGACAGAAACAAATACAGGCTAGCATTCATACCCGTGGCTATTTGCCTATCGGCTGTTTGTTTTGATAGAAAGATTGATCAAAAATGAAGTTCTGCAGCATACATTAACTTTGCTAAAGTACTAACTTAAAAAAAACTAAAAATTAAAGTAGATGGCATTAAAATTTTAATCACTCTCTTTGCCTTGTTAACAAACCTAGTACACATTTATACACTAGCACGCGCACACACATAATGGCACGCACACACACACATGCGTGGGCATGCACACACACACACACACTTTCTCTTACTATCTTTCTGTCTCTCTCGTGCAATTCCCCACCTCTCTCTCTCATCCTCTCTTTTAATTTCTTAGTGGAGCAACACAGATATATATATACTCACATTGTGAACTGAACTTAACTGTTATTCTCTGTCTAAACATCACTCTATGAAAAGAACGTTCCTTTCTTTCTTTGTTGTTTTTAGTCAGACCGTTGCATCTAATATAAACCCTTTTATCAATGAATAAATTTTCTGCAGATTTTAAAACATCAACTTCTTTCTCCCACTTTCTTTTCATTACATTCTCAAAGCTATCTATGAGAGTGGGCTGAAAAGTTCATGAGCTAACGATGAAGGAGTGATGCTAGAACTATGAAATCTTGCCTGCATTAATTTCAACTCTTCTTCCATTGAGTCTTTCCTGATACACTGACATCTGGCTGTTCAAAGAAGATTTCAAAAGTAACTAGTGGCGACTTCTTTTGGAAATGGACAACATTTAGCATTGTGAGGTTATCAAATGCCTGCAGAAAGAAGATTTAGTTCCCAACAACATTCATGCTGACATGGTTGTTACATTAGGAGATGATGTACCAGCTTTATCATCAGCACAAAAGTGGGCAGCTGAATTGAGGAGAGGAAGGGAGAGTTTTGAAGATGACCTAAGATCTGGATGTCTTGCAACTGTCACCACCGATGAAGACATCGATCATGTGCACCGATGAAGACATCGATCATGTATGACAAGCAATTGACCATAAATCTAATAGCTAATGTTATTAGCATATGCTGTGTGAGAGTTGAGAACATTCTGCGCAATGAACTTGATATGATGAAGGTTGCTGCTCAGTGGGTGACACATTTCATACCTAAGCAAAAACATACCAGGCTGAACACATCATGGGAAAATCTGACAATGTTTGAAGCAGATCCAGTTGGTTTCCTTGAACATTTCCTAAGCCATAGAACCAGAGACAAAGAGACAATTCATGCAGTGGAAATACCCCTCCTCACCTGCTCCAAAGAAAGCTAGCCTCATTTCATATGCAGGGAAGGTAATGTCCCAAGTTTTTGGGGATGAAAAAGGCATTGTGCTTACTGACTATCTTCAAAAGGGCCACACCATCACTGGAGAATACTATGTCAACTTGCAGAGGCTATATAGTAATAATGATAACAATAATCTTTGGATGGAGTTTATAAACATTTAATGCATCGCTATGCATGTTTCCATACATCATATTTCCCTTAAGATCACAGTCCATATTCCAAGGATGATTACAGTGCAGTCTGTAGTATCCGTGGGCAATGGGTTGATCATCTTCATGGATTCATTTCTTCAGGCGATATAACATCAATTGATGTACAACAGGGGAATGTTTATCCCTTTTCACCAGTATGGTGAATTATGTGTGTAGTTCTGTGTGTATTTGATGGGGAGGAGGGGAAGGTGATGGAAAGAAAGGAAGGGATGGTAAGTTATATGAGGATGGAGGTGTGTGGTTGTGTTGGATTTATTTTTGCTATTCATTCAGCAAGTGTCAAGGATGGGTAGTACAGTAATCCCTCACCATATTGCAGTTCATCTATCATGGTTTACCTCTCATGGTTCACCTATTGCAGTTTATTGTTTAAGCTTACGTCGATTCCTCCACGGTGTTGTTTTGCATTTATAATAAAATAAATCTATACAAATTATAAGAATAATAAAAAAACACATACAGTACAGTACTGTTTCTACTTCATGGATTTTCACCTATCACAGAGGGTTTTGCAACATAACACCCACGATAGTCGAGGGATTATTGTACATTCTTTTGTTTGAAGGCATGACTATTTTCAATAGATTCTGAAGTCAACAGGTCATCTGGTACTGTCACTACAATTCAGTCAAAACTGAATTGAGGTTTATTAACTGAATTGACAAATGATACCTTTATAAGGTGACCTTTTCATTGTTTCTAGTGGTATAGAGCAAAGCATCCTGCATATTGGTTGATTTCTTTATTTGTTTGCATTTCTTCCTTGTTCTATAATTGATTATTTCATTTCAAAATATATATACTGTAAACACGCGTGACTTAGTGGTTAGGGTGTTGCTCTCACTAGATCACTAGATCATGATTTCAGTTCCTAGACTGGGTGGTGCATTGTGTTCTTGAGAAAAATGCTTCATCTCATATTGCTTGGTGATCACTTTGACATCTGGTGTGTGGTACACTGTTCACCTGTTCAGGAGGGAAGTGAGCTAATGTGCAGCACAAACATTTGATCACTATAAACAAATCATTTGTGTAGGTCATTCAGCAAAAACTGAACACTCATACATCATCTTCAACAGGCGAGTTCACACACACACACACCCAAGTAGTTAGGGTAAATCCCAGCTGTTTCCTTTTGAAGTACATCTGCTTATTTCACTATTACAATCAATATGTATCCATAGTTACTGTTGTATGTTAATCAAAATATTAAAATTAAGAATTATGGAAATATTATTTGTAGAGTTATTATATAACAAAACAGGAAGTTGGAAATTTTGGGGTATTATTTATTCTCTGTTACATGCGTTTCATTTGCTAATAGGAATTACAAAGATTTACATACGTTATTTACATTATTTATATTTGATGGTTATTTGTCCTCATTTCGGCTGATATACTCTCCAGCCTTCTTCAGGTGTTCTCTTTACTCTTTTACTTGTTTTCAGTGATTTGACTGTGGCCATGCTGGAGCACCGCCTCTAGTCGAGCAAATCGACCCCAGGACTTATTCTTTGTAAGCCTAGTACTTATTTTATCGATCTCTTTTGCCGAACCGCTAAGTTACAGGGACGTAAACACACCAGCA
This sequence comes from Octopus bimaculoides, assembly GCF_001194135.2. NCBI lineage: Eukaryota > Metazoa > Mollusca > Cephalopoda > Octopoda > Octopodidae > Octopus > Octopus bimaculoides. Next base: position 18,893,864 of record NC_068994.1, read on the forward strand.
TCGGTTGTCAAGCAATATTGAGAGGGGGGACACAGACACACAAACATACACACACACACACACATACATATATATACATATATATGAAGGGCTTTCAGTTTCCGTCTACCAAATCCACTCACAAGGTTTTGGTCAGCCCAAGGCTATAGTAGAAGACACTTGCCCAAGGCCCCACACAGTGGGATTGAACTTGGAACCATGTGATGTGGTTTGTAAGCAAGCTACTTACCACACAGCCAATCCTATGCCTGTCCTGGGGGAAATTTCAAACCTGGGTTCTCATTCCTAAGGTACTTTTCGATGTTTTTATTATTATTATTATATTATTCAGGTCACTGCCTGGAATCAAACTTAGAATCTTGGAGTTAGTAGCCCGCGCTCTTAACCACTACGCCACATGCCCACGGGCTATTATGGAGTGAATTTTAGGGCTTATAAATCTAATATTTTTTGCTATCCTTCCTTAATACTGGTTCCCGTATTCTACTCATATCTGCACTCAGTCTGCTTAGGAGGTTATTATGTCCTAGCATATGTGCTGCTTCTTTTTGTTTTCATATTTTCCAGAGAAAGAAGCAGCACATATACTAGGACACAATAACCTCCTAAGCATTGAAAAATACCTTAGGAATGAGAAGGCTGGAGAGTATATCAGCCGAAACATTGTGTTAACAACAAACAAGATGAGGACAAATATCAGTCAAATGTAAATAATGTAAATAATGTACATAATTCCTCATCTCTCAAATATAGAAAGATTTACATGTTACATAGACTTTCTCTGTCTGGTGAATTTCTTGTTGGAAATTCCTAACATGCCTATATAACATGTAAATCTTTGTAATTACTATTAGCAAATGAAACATGTGTAATGGAGAATAAATAATAATTTCCATTTTTCTGTTTTGTTATTCGTAACACACACACACACACACACACACACACACACAAGACTAATATAACATGAGGATGGAGGATAACAGTAGATCACAATAGTTTCTGCACTGCTCACCAGCTTTAAGTTGCTGAGTTTATATTCAGGAGTGGCTGTGTGGTAAGTACCTTGCTTACCAACCACATGGTTCTGGGTTCAGTCCCACTGCGTGGCACCTTGGGCAAGTGTCTTCTACTATAGCCTTGGGCCGACCAAAGCCATGTGAGTGGATTTGGTAGACGGAAACTGAAAGAAGCCTGTCGTAGATATGTATATATAT
>NC_068994.1:18895235-18903713 GCF_001194135.2 Octopus bimaculoides
TATATATGTATGTGTGTTTGTGTGTCTGTGTTTGTCCCCCCACCATCGCTTGACAACTGATGCTGGTGTGTTTACGTCCCCGTAACTTAGTGATTCGGCAAAAAGAAACTGATAGAATAAGTTTTAGGCTTACAAAGAATAAGTCCTGGGGTCGATTTGCTCGACTAAAGGTGGTGCTCCAGCATGGCCACAGTCAAATGACTGAAACACGTAAAAGAGATACCGTTATAGAAGATCATTCTTTACAATTATTATATAGTTAAATACTTTTCAGCCACAGCCATGTGTGAGCATTTCATTAGGTGGAATATGATTAATTCCTGCAGAATTTTCCTGAATACTCTGGGTTTATAATGTATATTTCTTTCAACCAATCAAATTATCAGGTTCCAGGGTACACAAGCATAAATATGTAAGATATATTACAATAATGCCGCCAACAACAATAACAACAACAGAGACAAGACAACCTTCGAGGTGCTCAAACTATTAATAAAAAAGAAAAAAATATATAAAAAAATTAATCTTATTTGAGTGATAGTGGTATCACCATCATCATCATCATCATCATCATCATCATCATCATCGTTTAACCTCTGTTTTCCATGCTGGCATGGGTTGGACAGTTCGACCGGGGTCTGGGAAGCCAGGAGGCTGCACCAGGTTCCAGTCTGATCTGGCAGTGTTTCTACAGCTGGATGCCCTTCCTAATGCCAACCACTCTGTGAGTGTAGTGGGTGCTTTTTACGTGCCACCGGCACAGGGGCCAGAGTAGGCTGGCAATGGCCACGATCGGTTGGTGCTTTTTGCATGCCACCAGCACGGAAGCCAGTCAAGGCAGCGAGAAACTGAAAACGACTTTTAACAAATATTGAATGAAGTGTGTCAAGAGAAATATAACATTTTATTTTATTTCTCTTAACATGCTACATTTAATACTTAGAAAAAGTCGTTTGCAGTTTCTTCTTATATTTTGATTTTGTCTTTTTTTAAAATAAGATTAATTTTGTTATATTTTTTTTTATCTCTTTTATTAATAATCACTGGTGGCAGAAGTGCCCATTTCTTATTCTGGAAAAGTACCAGTGAAATTGATATCTATATACATATAATATAAATAATAAATTATTAAAAATATCATATATCAAAGATACAACATTCTTATCATAGTATTAATTGTGATTCTTTCAGGTGCACATGTGCATGTGAATAAAAACAATGAGACAATATCAAGTCCCATTCTTTTAGTTAATGTTGAAGACAAGTATCGTCATTATTGATAATTTAAACAAAACATTCCAAATCGGAATTTGTAATGTAATAGTCATTGTATCTGCCTTTGTAGTAAGTGGCCATTTCTAAGAAGTTGAATTTGTGGGGAAAAGAAAGGATGTATCATGCATTGTTGCATATTGAGGAAAAGAGTTTTTCTGTAATTGTCATTTGGATGGCAATGTAGGAACTGGTTTTAGTTTGGTTTCCCAATCAATATCATGCAAAGTCATTGGTAGTAATTGTGCATGCGGTGAGGGGAGGAACCTCCTGGAAGTGATTCATGTATGATTATTGTATCATTAAAATCACATGCATCGGATGCCATACCATGTAATATTCAAGATTGTACAGGCTGGTCTGGATTGGATCTTATATCCTTTATCTTTTACTTGTCTCAGTCATTAGACTGTAGCCATGCTAGGGCACCACCTTGGTGAATTTTAGTCTAATGAATTGACCCCAGTACTTACTATTTTTAAGTCTGGTACTTATTCTATTAATCACTTTTGCTGAGCTGCTGAGTTACAGGGATGTAAATACACCAACATCGGCTGCCTGTAGTGGAAGACACTCGTCAAAGGTCTCATGCAGTGGCACTGAACCCAGAACAATGTGGTTGGGAAGCAAGCTTCTTACCACACAGCCACGTATGCGTACTTGATGTTCTTCTAGAGTGAACCAAAGCTGGATTCATGTTGAATAAATCACTTGGATATTTTTGGTTTCTTGCCAGTCATGTAAATTTCAAAGTATTTGTTTTCTTCATACTTGATGATGTGCTCTCTGCATATTGTTATCCACATTAGTTGGTTCAATTCTAATTTTAACCTATTCTTGAAGGCTTAACATTGATCTAATCATTTTGTCGTAATGCATTCTGTTCATGATTGTGCTTTTTCATTAATGATTGTGTCCCATGGTTCTCTACAATCAGCGGACAAATATGTCTTATGTTGAAGGTGCTTGATGTTAACAGGTATGGGTGGCCCTTCGAGAATGCATTTTGCCTCTTCTATATTGTTGTTAGTAAACCACATCTCTTCTGTGATGATGAAGACTTTAGTGGCACAGCTGCCAAAAGTAAAGTTATCTGCAGCCTGCTATTGCATTCTTCTGCAATTCATGAGGCCATTCTTGATGCTTCTTAAAATGTAACTATTTCCATGGTTGCTGGGTTCTTTGATATGTAGTCTGTTTTCCATGAGAGGTATATTAGGCAAATCTCAAATGTACCATGTAAGAATTTATTTAATGGGAAATATTCGAACCATGTTGAGAGATGTCTATACATCCAAGTAAGTGTTTGTCATCAACACAAATTTTTCTTTTTTCCTTCTCATATTTGCTTCCATGTTGTCATTATTCTCATCTCTGTGAATATTGATGAATGCTTGTTGAATGATGTTGATTAGATTGTTCGCTGATTTGTATATATGTTCCCCTTGTTTTCTGAAGGATATCGTTTATGTATGTCTTCAGCACTTGTTCATTATTGTTTTTATAAAGTTGAACTGCTGACCACAGACAGTATCATGTTGCTTTATGGCTATTTCTTTCTGCAGCTTTTGCTGCTATTTGTACTTTATGTCTGTTAAATAGCTTAAGAACATTTTCTGAGTAGCTGTTGTGATGTTGTTCTGTGCAATCACTCATCTTTTATAGACTTGGATTCAGTATTTAATTCTGGGTTGAAAGTGACAATATCATAGCATGTGTTAGGTCTGTTTTTCAACAAAGTCGTGAGTTTGATGAAGCTGCAGTTGTTACTCGAGTGCATAGTGTACCAGGTGATGATGTGAAAGTGAGGAATATCATTACAATGTTTTATCTTGCTTGATCTTCATTCTTGAAATATTAAGGTGGAAGGATTTTGGCAAAGATTGCTCAGCAAGTATTTGTGTGTGTCTCTATGTCTGTAGCTTAAGACTTTGTCTGGTGAGTTGAGATATTCTTTTGACACACAAATGTACTTGTCATTTGTATCAAAGCTTGAACTCCGAGTGTAAGCTGTGATGTTGTTGCTGTTTTCTTTGAAGGCAGTGTTGAATTCACTTCTCATGCGTCTGTACTCTTCCATCACTGGCAGCTGACTGTTGTATCAGTTCTTATAATAAAATTTTCGATTCCATTTGCTAACTTCTTGATTGTGTCAGCCCAAAATTTTACATGATGTCAGTTTATTTAGGAATCTGCCATTGTATCTGCTGAGATGTAGATGGGGATTTGTGTTATTGACCAATATGGCTCTTCCTTGAAGAACCATATCAAGTATTTCTCTGTGTAAGTGTTTGCCTGATTGAGTGACAGCTAGATGGTCATGGAAGAATCCTGGGAAAGTCAAGGCATCAGAAGTAATTCTATCAAAGTGGCTAATGCGTGTTCTGTGGCTATTTGATGGCAACATGCTGTGACTCTATGGCAAGAGTGTAAAGTAACATCAATGTTAAAGTAGATTATAGTCAAAGATTCATTAGGTGTCATGAGCAGAAAGTTGATGAGGATCATTTCAGGTAGGTCTCTTTAAGAGTATAAGGTGTGGTTAATGCACGTCCTGTTTGCCACTGTGAATACCAACATTTATCTTGCCTTCTTTGAATGTTTTGTCTGTGGTTGGTAGTTGAAAGTGACAGAATTAACTTCTGTGTAATTCAGATCCTCATCATAAATTTTTTTGCATTTCTTTTTTTCAAATTTCACCAGTATTAACTCATAGTCATTTTTCCATTCATCACTGGAAGTTGGAGCTGTTGTGATGCTGAAACAACCATCCCATGTCATATAAAGATTCTTCTTTTTCTGTTTGTTGAAGTAGATTTCTTATTTCGGCATAGAACTGTGTACTTGTAAATTGTATTTCCTTGTCTGAGTTTAGTTGATTTCATTTCTTGCCAGACATGTAATATATTGGCTTTCATGGTATTTTTTCCTTCTTTCCTTGGTTCTTCTCCAAATGCTTTCAAGATAGTATTTGAACATGTGTAGAAGTATGAACACATTGGCATTTTACATTCATAGTAGCTGCTTGGTTGAATTTGCGAGACTCCCAAATTTGGTATGTGAGATATCTACGAATATTTAAAAATATGGCATTGGATTTGGTATGAAGACCGTGTCATTGTTTTTGATTGTCCATTCTCCTGCTGTAATGTTGTTGATTTTGCAAATGATGCATACTATTCTGTAAGAGGCTGTTGTCTTCAGCGTTGCCTTGTATTGAATAGACTGAATCCATGGCATTAACAAATATGGTGTGATGAAGTCCATAGAATTTGCCATGCTATATGCAAACTTTTTGACTACTGCTATTTTAACACCTTTTTCGTGGAAGAGTTTGAATTTGTTTTCTACTATGTTCATGTCAGCCGATTTTAGATTATTTCTGAATGTTCTACTGAATGTGTAAGCTTGTTTGAATGAGTTTGAAGGGCCTGGCACAGTTGGACCAATTTGTATGCCTTCCCATCCATTTGATCCTGTACCGTTGCTCATAGTGTCACACATGTTTTCATCCAAAGCCATATTATTACAAAGATGGTCAGAAGTAGAAGGATTGATATTAGTGTTAGCCTCTGATCGTCTGAAGTAGATATCAGATCCAAGATATGTTTACTAACAATTGCTCCAGCAAATAAGAATCTTGTAGGACTAATGTATATTGGGTGATCAGTAAATATCTTGTCTGTACTCAAAGTATTGATGTCTTTATTTGCAGACTCTAGATCTTTCATAGTAACATTGAGTGTGTTTTTTGGCACCCAAGATTTCTTTCTTTCAATATCAGTTCCTGGTCCTAAGAAATCACAGCCTGGTATGGGGTATCCTTTCCTTCCTCTTTATTGGTGGTTCGAAATCAGCCTCATATTTGATGTGACACTTGGTGGTGGCATCTTTCTGACTGAGAACTATTTATGTTTTTCCTCCTTATATAGGTTACCCCACATGATCTGACCTACCACATAACATACCACATGACTATGACATCATATACGAGTGGTTTGCAATTGACAAAATCACTGGTGCTGATTCTTATACAGCATTATAATTTGATCCTCTTATACTAGTAAATGCACTATATCTGAGGTCCCCTCAGATCTCCCCATCCCTGTCTATTGGATTGGAGGAAACTATCTTATTGAATTTAATTGAGGGTCAGCAACTGGTTGAATCTGAAGCATTTACTAGCCCTGAAGAGGATGGCTTGTCTTTTGGGTGCATGTTTTAGTTATGTCATGTAATGTGGGATCACCGTGAAAGATTATCAAAGACTAAGGTAGCCTAGCATTTAGAGCAATTGAAGATTTTAAATGTAGGTTGTCTAAGTCTAAACAGAGTGAGGTACAAGATGGTTATCCTTAGTTTGAACTGTGAATTTGTGGTTTTGAATGAAACTAGATTATGATTGCCATGAGGTGACGAAGTTTTACATGGAGAAGAAATGTGCTGCAGGTTAATGAGAACTAGTGGGTAATATCTGCAAAGTAGAGAGCATTGTAACAGGCAACAACAAGCTGGTTGTTAACATACAGAAGACAGTGTGTTAAGGACATTGCCAAAAAAAAAAAAAAAATAGGGCCAATGCCATAGCTAATGGGGGAGCAAGGGGAGCAACTGTTCATACCTAGCAAATTTTTCAAAATTGGTGCCTTCTATAAAATGTATTAATGATGTGTTTAAATTTGTTTGATATGTATCAGTGTCTTTTCTTTATGTGCTCACTCCCACTAACTTTAGAATCTGGCTATGCCCCTGCTTAGGACACACTAAAGTTGTACTGAATTATGCATCATCACCATCATCATCATCATCATCATCATCATCATCATCATCATCATTTGGCTTCTGTTTTCCATGCTGGCATGGGTTAGATGGACTGAGTGGAGCTGGTAAGTTGGAGAGCTGCACCAGGCTCCAGTCTATTTTGGTTTCTACAGCTGGACGCCCTTCCTAATACCAACCACTCCACACAGTGTCACCAGCATGGGTGCTTTTACATGTCACCAGCAGGGGTACCTTTTACATGTCACCAGTGTGGGTGCCCTCTATGTGTGTCACCAGCATGGGTGCCCTTTATGTATCACTGGCACAGGTGCCTCTTTTATGTCACCAGCACAAGTGCCTTACTTAGCTCAATGCAATGTTTTTCTTTCAGAACTATATTGTCCGACATAGTTTTCCTTTTTGAAAACAGTAATGCTATTTGGTTGCTATATCTAGCAAATCAAACAGCTGCATAAAAGAAACCCTTGAACTGTTTGTCTGTCAAAGCAGTTAATAGAAGGCACAATATCTTTCCTAATTATAAGTATGTAGTTTGTATGGAGACTAGATTGCAGATGATAGAAAATCTGATTAAACGCATTGATACTGCTTTTGAGGATATTGAGGAAAACAAGGATGAGAGTGACAAAGCATTTCACATTTCATCCTTATTTGTTTTTGAACATTCCTCTTTGATCTCTCGGTTTGTGCATCTACTTATCTTATTGTTTCTCTCACACCATTTAACACTTTATCTCTCACATACATACATACATACATACATACATACATACATGCATACATGCATACATACATGCATACATACGTGCATATATGCATACATACATACATGCATACATACATACATATATGCACACACACATACATACATGCATACATGCATACATACATACACACATACATACATACATACATAAATACATACATACATACATGCATACACACACACATAATTATGCACACACATGCATGTATGCATACATACACAAACACACAAGCACACACACACACAAACACACACACACGTGCACACACACACACACACACACACATGCATGCATGTCATGTATATGCAATTTCATACAATGAGCTATGCAAATTTGGTCTAAAAGGAAATTTAGCTGAGACATCAGGATGTTTTAAATTCCTATGTTACTTCTGTGAACGTTTGCATTTTCAGCATATGTGAGAAGCATTTGTTTGTGCAAGCGAAAGCATGAGAACACACACTGAGGAGCTCAGATAAGATATCTATTTGTGCTATTATTTTCATAAGTATTTCAAACATGTGGATGAGATACAAAACTGAAACAATAAACTATGCCAATTCTATCCAAAAACAAGTTTAGCAGAGAGATCGATGTATTTTTTTGTTTATATGCTACTTCAACAATTTAAGTTCTTTTCCACAGTATATCCATTCTCCTACCCCATAATTTTGTTATTAGGCAGCTAAACTATGTGTCCCCATAATGGTTCTCCATTGGTTACGATGAAAAGTGTTCCAGTTGTTCTGATGAACGGAGCAGCCTGCTAGTGAAATTAACATGCAACTGGCTGAGCACTTCACTGACACGCATATTCTGAATGTAGTCAGTTCTCAAGGAAATTCAGTATGACACAATGTGACAAGGCTGGCCTTTTGAAATACAGGAACTACTCATCTTTCACCAGCTGAGTGGACTGGAGCAAAGAGCAATAAATTGTCTTGCACAAGGACACAGCGTGCCACCAGGAATTAAACTCATGACCTTATGGTCATGAACTGAATACCCCCAACCTCTAAGCCATGTGCCTTTACTGTGTCCCCCCATAGAGGCAGTCTCAATCACTGGCTGTCCCTACATGATCACCACTCATACCTAACTACATAGTTAAAACAGCTTTTGTGTCCAACAGTCATTGATTGCTGTTGTCACCACCATCTTGGTAATAAATCTTTCCTTACCTCATCGAGAAGATGGTTTATTTCCCCTCATATTCCTTTTCCCTTTCTCCTTTTGCTTCTTTCAGTCATTAGACTGTGACCATCGATAATACTGTGCTTGTACAAATATATATAAGTCTTGTTCACCTTCACTATGAGAATGCCAAACCAGGTTGGACTGCATTGAATTTTTCTGAGGAAGATCATCTTGAGAAGCTTCAGTGGCAAACTATCTTTTATCTCTCTTTTACTTTTACTCTTTTACTTGTTTCAGTCATTTGACTGTGGCCATGCTGGAGCATCGCCTTTAGTCGAGCAAATCGACCCAAGGACTTATTCTTTGGAAGCCTAGTACTTATTCTATCGGCCTCTTTTGCCAAACTGCTAAGTTACAGGGACATAAATACACCAGCATCGGTTGTCAAGCGATGTTGGAGGAGGGGGGGGGGACAAACACAGACACACAAACATATACACACACATACATTTATATATAT
>NC_068994.1:18903786-18909119 GCF_001194135.2 Octopus bimaculoides
TATATATATACATATATACGACAGGCTTCTTTCAGTTTCCGTCTACCAAATCCACTCACAAGGCTTTGGTCGGCCTGAGGCTATAGTAGAAGACACTTGCCCTAGGTGCCACTCAGTGGGACTGAACCCGGAACCATGTGGTTGGTAAGCAAGCTACTTACCACACAGCCACTTCTGCACCTATATTTTTTTTTTACTTGTGTCAGTCATTAGACTGGCCATGCTGGGGCACCACCTCAAAGAATTTTAGTTGAATGAATCAACCCCAGTACTTTTTTTTAAGACACTGTCGCACTTATTTTATTGATATCTTTAGCTGAACCACTAATCCATGGGGATGTAAACACACCAACACCTGTTTCAAACAGTGGTGGGGAATGAACACAGATACAAAGAGACACACACATACACATACATACACACATGCACACACACACACACACACACACACACACACACACACACACACACAACAGGTTTCTTTCAGTTTCAGTTTACCAGATCCATTCACAAGACTTTGTTCAGGGTCACCGGAAGTCTCAGCAGCCCAAAAGTTGGCCTTTGTGTACCGTATTCTACTATAACCATCAAGGTTCCCAACTTCCTTGAACATGGCTAAGCATAGAGGAGATGCATCCATCTGCTGCTGATCATTAAGGGATTAAGTTATACTCAAGCTAGAAACTGATTAAAATACTAGCAACAGAGTAAGTAGCACTAAAGTAGCCATGGCCCAGTGGTGCTGTCAAATAAGGTGATGAATTACGTCTACCACTCTGACACCAGTATATGATTAGAACTTATTTACTTGATTCTGGAAGGATGAAACGCACAGTTAAACATGGATCAGCACTATGAATGTTGAGGTATAGAACTAAATATTGCAAGTTATTTAGTCTGGTGTTTATGAATTATTTAATATCTGTTCAGTATATGACCAAAATATTTCTTCTTCTGCTCCTCCCCTCCTCACCCCTCAATAGTCTCATCCACATTGCTGCAATGCAACCACCACAGCTTGTTACTTTGCACCAAAACGTGATCATGCAGTGCTTATTATTCAGTTACTTAATGAAGCAATTAATTATTTCATCTATTTATAATGAATTAGCCTTCAAAAAAGTCTTTATGTATGGCAGATGTGCAAATACATTAAACATCAGAAATATACAGAAAATGGACTCCCTCAAATTTCCAGTGGGGATCCTTAGAAGTAGTAGACAGCTTCCGTTAGTTAAGTGACCAAGTTAGCAGTGGAAGAGGTAATTCTGTAAGTATAGCTGCTAGAATAAGAATGGGCTGGGCAAAGTTCAGAGAGCTGTTACTTTGTTGGCAACAAAGGGCCTCTCCCTCAAAGAGAAAGGCAGATTGTATGATGCCTGTCTATAATGTGGAGGCGCAATGGCCCAGTGGTTAGGGCAGCGGACTCACGGTCATAGGATCGCGGTTTCAATTCCCAGACTGGGCGTTGTGAGTGTTTATTGAGCGAAAACACCAAAAGCTCCACGAGGCTCCAGCAGGGGATGGTGGCGAACCCTGCTGTACTCTTTCACCACAACTTTCTCTCACTTTTTCTTCCTGTTTCTGTTGTGCCTGTAATTCAAATGGTCACACTGTGTCACGCTGAATATCCCTGAGAACTACGTTAAGGATACACGTGTCTGTGGAGTGCTCAGCCACTTGCACGTTAATTTCACGAGCAGGCTGTTCCGTTGATCGGATCAACTGGAACCCTTGACGTCGTAAGCGATGGAGTGCCAACAACAACATGATGCCTGTCTATGAACAGCTATGCTAAATGGTAGTGAGACACGGGCTATGACTACTGAGGATATTGCAAAGGCTTGAAAGAAATGAAACCAGCATATTCTATTGGATGTATAATGTCAGTGTGCATGTATGACAAAGTGTAAGTGGTTTGAAAGGAAAATTGGGGATGCAAGAGAGAAGACTGCACTAGTATGGTCATGTGATGTGTATGGATGAGGACAGCCGTATCAAAAAGTGCCACTTTTTAATTGTGATGGGAATGTGTGGAAGGGACAGACCTGGGAAGATGTGGGATGAGGTGATGAAAAAGGATCTACAGACATTGGGCCTCACAGAGGAGATGACAAGGGACCGAGGTGTCTGGTGGTTTGCTGTGCTTGAGAAGACACACTAAGCTAAGTAAAATCAAGCTGTCCATATGTACAGGCAAGTCCTCTACATTCCTTTGTCAGCCAAGAGATACTAGTCTTGTGGGCTATTGAGTGCTGGTGCTACATAAAAGTACCTGTGCCAGTGTCATGTAAAAGCGCCCAGGCTGGAGCCACATAAAAGTGTCCATGCCAGGGCTATGTAAAAGCATCCTGTACACACTGTAAAGTGGTTGATGTTAGGAAAAATATCTAGCTGTAGAAACCATACCAAAACACAAATGGAGCCTGGACAGCCCTCCAGCAGGTCAGCTCTTGTCAAACCGTCCAACTCATGCCAGCATGGATACAGGGGTTTGGAGTTTAAAAGACGATGATGATAATAATGATGGTTATGGTGGTGGTGGTGGTGGTGGTTATGATGACGATGACGACGATGATGATGATGGTGATGGTGGTGATGACAACAACAATGACGATGATGATGGTGGGGATGATGTTGGTGGTTGTTGCTGGTGGTGGTGGTGGTGGTGGTAGTAGTGGTGGGGGGGGGTGATGATGATGATAGTGATGATTCAGAAACATAAATGTGCCCTACATTAGACATTTAAGAATGGTGCATTCCAATGCATACACGTGTCCTTGCAAATAGACATTTACAAAAGTATTGCTATCATTATATAGCAACAAACCAAGAATTATACTTTTGCTCATAATAGACCACAAATTACAGGGTGTGCAACAAGCTTTTATATCTGACTTTGTTTTTGTGAATATTAGAGCTGTTTGTATTCATATTTGTGACATACATTCTAATAATGCCACCATGCAACAGGTATCTTTTGGATTACCTTAGTTCACACAATATACACTCAAAGAAAGACGGTGAACTGGCAGAAACGTTGACATGCTGGGCAAAATGCTTAGCGGTATTTCGTCTGTCTTTATGTTCTGAGTTCAAATTCTGCCGGGGTCAACTTTACCTTTCATCCTTTTGGGGGCCAATAAATTAAGTACCAGTTGTGTACTGGAGTCGATCTAATCGACTGGCCCCCGCCCCCAAAATTTCAGGCCTTGTGCTTAGAGCAGAAAAGAATATACACTCAAAGATTTTTAGAAACTGTCTCATTATATTCTTTACTTTCATAGACTCCCACATATATTTACACTTGAAGCTACCAACATTTTAGCATGTATCACATCTCTTTAGTATGTATTAATCATAAAATCTGAAATCCATTTAAACCAACATGGTGTTAACCTTTCTCCCACTCAGGTCTCTTTCTTGTTTTGAAGATATTTTTATGACAACTAGAAATACTTTGGTTAGTTTTATTAAAAGAACCAAGAAGTTATTGTTGTTGTTATTATTATTATTATTATTATTAGTGTCAATCTCTGGATACTGATCTTGTATCGTAAAATACAATTCTTATTTCATGCTTTTCTTTCTGTTTGGTATAAGACAGTTGCCATAAAAGGAGACAGTTTGTTTTAGTAGAAGAGATACTTAATTTCTAGATGGCCAGAAGTAGCTTTGAACAAGTATCAGATGATCTAATAGTATAACCTTTTCTCTTTTACTGACTTATTGATTCAAGATCTTTGTGATCATCAGCTATATTTTTGTCAAAATCAATTTGTTTTCCTCTGCTTTTCTTAACCAGCTCGAGTTTTGCCTTTAGAGTAACTAGTTATGATGGTTTACTGATAGCATTCACTTTTATCTATGACTTGACAAATTTTAATCCAATTTTTAATGTTATATCTCTGTTATATTTCTGAATAAATACAGCTGAGTTGGAGTGAGAATATCTAGATAAAAACAAAGAAGGATTATCATTAACCAAAGTAACAAAACACTATCGTAAGGACAAGGAATTTTTCCCATTCATTATCACACTGCAAGTAACTTAATAGACAAAACTTTAAAAGATATCAAATCTTTTTTTTTTAAATTGGTTGAAAATAAAGATTGTGAAAATGATTTTTTAATCACAACAATTTTGTTTTTGCTAAGTAAATACTCTTTCTACTCTCAGCATGTAAAGTAAAATTTGTTTGCTGTCTTGAAATGATAGTTCAGGAAGCAAATATTTGTGAAACATTTATGACTTATTTAAACTTTTTTCTCCAGATTCTAAGTCTAAATAATATGCACGAATAAATAAAAAAAAAATTAAAAAATAAATAAGTAAAAATTTAGAATAAAATTAAATAATGAAATGTTTCTCAAGAGACCATATTCATTTCATGTCTAGATCTGTTTCTAGACAAAAAAAAAAAAGAAGCCAACTTCACTCATGTCAAGGAAATGCATGCTCATTATGTTCTCATTATAGAGTAATTAAAGATACACTTTTGTTTTTTTCCAAGGAAAATCAATCCCTTTTTGTATATTCTTTAATTTATAATGAATTCTTCCATGTAAGTAGTAAAATATAGTACTGACTTAGTTCTCTTGGAAGGAACTACTACACAGTGGGTAGCTGGTAAAACAGACTCTTATGTGAAACTATCAAATAAATGGTAAATAATGATAATTTTCATAGAATCAAAATCCTTTCTGAATCACAAAAATCTAATGACATCAGAGCTTTGGTTTTCAGTGCTATGGAGCAGATGAAAAATAAATTTCTTGTTCGATAGGAAGTTAGTTTAGTACACTGACTGCACACATGCCACACAAAAATTAGAATTTATGGTTTCTAGAATATGACCGTAATAGTCTAATGATTATTTATTTGCGAACATAATGATACATGTGTACATGTGTTTGTGTGTGTGCATGTGTATTTGTGTGTGTGTGCATGTGTGTGTGCGCGTGTGTGTATATATATATATATATATATGCAAATACATACGTAAATACTTACATACATACATATATACACATATACATGCATATATATATTACATGGCAAAATGCAAGCAGGAAATGTAATATTCTTAAGATTATAAACCTGGAAAAGTACAGGACAAGTTGTTACACCTGGAAAAGTATAGGACAAGCTATTACTTCTAGTAAAGAATAAGAAACTTTTTACTTCAAATATTACGGCAAAGAATGCCAGTTCTTCTAATTTATCACTCTTTACAGTTCACATCTTTTAAATTTATTGTACAAAACTGTTCAGCTAATTTGTAAGTTTGTCTAATTAGTCACTTTTTCCGTATTTAAGGTAGTAAATTAGC
>NC_068994.1:18909215-18911486 GCF_001194135.2 Octopus bimaculoides
GAAGGGTATTGAATTCAACCAAACCCAAAGATACAGGTAATACCGAGTCAGTGCTGTATACCGACTAGTTTTGCCCCTTTCGTTGTATAAACATGAGTGGGGATTATAACATAGGTCGTGTATTAGCGTGTGTATGTATAAAGAGAGAAAAGGATAAAGAGAACAATGGCAAAGTTAGAAATATATTTTATGGATAAAGTCTTACAGCTGTTTCAGGGAAAATCCAATGTATCCCTTCATCGGAGACGGTAATAGTAGAGGAATGGATTATTACATCTATAAGAGGAGAGTTGTAGCAGGAAGTGAGAGTTATGCGCTGAAAAAAGAACAAAGAAGAAACAGTACTTGGAGTGTAGCTCCATTCCAGTAGTAAACATCCATGTAAATAATCCTTGTGGGTATTTTCCGGAGATAATTGTAGTAGCAAAGGTGGATATATGTCATATTGTGTCCAGAGTACACTGTGCGTTGTTTACTCAAAGGATAGCCCAAATCAATCGACTTACAGTCACCAAAAATCACGAAGGTAAAACAATTGTCACCCTTCACCCTAGGCAATCGGCTTCCAGCTGTGTTGTCACCTTGTGGATTCCAAAACTCCAGTAGGAATCTTCTAAAATGCAAACATGGTCCGAAAATCTCTCTTCTGGAGTTAAAGATGCTCCCTGGTATGAGCGAGTCTTCAGCAATGCATAACTTGCAATGTGTTGTCCCGTTGATGTAGGGGCTTGGGTTTTCGATGATTTTTCATGAGATTGAGTATGGTATCCTGTCGGCTCTTATTTGCCAGACGTGACTGACCAGCAGTGTTACATATCTCCTTTCTGAGACTCTGAAAGAGGACTAATGGCTGGAAAGATGTTGCTTGAGAGAATTCCTAGTACATCCCACATATTTCCATGGGTATGTGCTGCCAGTGTTGCACCTGTTGCTGTTGCTGCCATTGGTGCTGTCGCTGATGGAGCTGGGGCTGCTGGTGTTGGTGTTGGCGTCGCTAGGGGTGGTGGTGGTGTCGGTAATATTTTTGCCTCTGAGCATGTTGCCGGTACTGGACCTATCCTTGTTGTTGCTGTTGCTGATGTTGTTACTGCTGCTGTCACTGTCGCTGCCGTTGGTGTTGTTGGAGCTGGGGTTGCTGGTGTTGCCGGTTATGGAGAAGGCGCTGTTGCTGTGGTTACCGCTATAGCTGGTGATGGTACTGGACTTGTTGCTGCTGTTATAGTGGCTATCAGGTCTGCCACTGTGGACGTTGTCAGGTTTGGCACTGTGGTCGTCAAGGAAGCTATTGGTAAGGCTGGTGTCGATGGTAATGCTGCTGTTGTTGGCAATGTTGCTGTTGTTGTTGCTGCTGTTTATTGTGGCGGTGGTGGTGATGGTGGTGGTGCTGCTGGCTCTGTTCCCATGTCTAAGGCTGCTATCACCTCTGCCAGTGGTAATGGCATAGCTTGCAAGAACTTTGGCTTGATAGACGACCCCTTTGGTTTCACAGACAACTGCTCCTACCAGACAATTGCTGCGGTTCCTGCATGAACAACCTGCCTTTTCCTGTGCCTTAGGGGCACTAACAAGGATACTCTTAATGTTGGGGGTGCAGCTAAATGAGCCCCTAACATTGTGTCCGTTGAAGATAGGCCTGTACCTATGGGAGCTATTGAAATACTCATCTATTATTTTAAGGAATTGTCTACCTATAGGTGTTATTGTGTTAAGGGAGTGGGGGTGGAGCAAACCAAATTGTATTTCTGCAGTGCTTCCTTCTGCAGTTGTTGGGTTTCAGCATGTAGATGTGGTCCCTAAACTTGCTGGTAGCTTGGGCCTCATTATAGTATGGGCCTGCTGCATCAAAGGCTTCTTGGCTGGAAGAAAGCCTCGAAATCCTCTTACTAACACCCTTTACCAGGTTCTTGAATACAATGGGTGGGTGACAGGGGGCTGTGTTGATGCATGATAGCCTCTCGTTCGGTTTGCGGTAGGACCTATAAGTACTGGAGCTCAGATCAAGTGTGACATCTAAGAAGTCCACTGCTGTGAGGTTGGTCTCTATGATGATCTTCAAACCCATGGAGGTGAATGTGCTGATTAAGTCTTTCCTAAGCCTGTCTAGTGTATGGCTGTTTGCTCCCCTAGAGATGGTCAGGGTATCATCTCTGTAGAGGCCAATGAGAACAGACTGCTCTATATCTTAGAGTGTGCTTTTCCGAATTTATGTTTCTCTACAAATGATATACACACACACACACATATATATATATATATATATATATATATATA
>NC_068994.1:18913510-18919427 GCF_001194135.2 Octopus bimaculoides
CATACATACACACATATATATATACACACATACATAAATATATATATATACACCTATATATATATATATACCTACTAATTTATATAGACAAATTACACACACTCACATATATACTTATACCCATATATATACATATATATACACATTTATATAAGTACATACATAAATATACATATACATATACACAAAAATACTCATAACTATATATATAGATATATATATATATATATTGATAGAAAGGACAACAAAAGAAAGAAAGAGACCTCGATATTATGCAAATAGAGGAATTTATCTGTAAAAATATGTGACACTTATTCAGTAGCCATGATAAAACTCCGAGTTTCGGATGCCAGGGTGGGAGCCCACACCAACATCTCTTCAATTATCCGGCCAATTGAAAATTCATATATACGAGAGTTTCTCTCATGGTATCTACTGCAGTATGGTCTGTTCTAACAGAACATCCATGTTTAAGTGGGAATAAATACTATATCTCAGTATTAATATTGCCTCTGCTGCTAATACATATTTTCTCATCCGATACATCTCTTATTCAGAGTCATTACCCTCCGAGACAGATTGGAGGATCATATTTCACTGGTACATTTCAAATTTTGGCATGATTTCGACTGCTATTGTTGAACCAGTACTGTAGAGGTTGTCAAGCTTTTGGCAACACTAGTTGGATCTCTTGACATTCTATTGCCTCCTCTCGTATTCACCAACCACTTTATAGATTGTAGTCAGTGTCTTTTATTGACTGGAGTTGCTTTGTACTCTGCAAGACTAAAGAGTCTTCATCTATGTTGTTTCCATTCATTCAAGGAAAGGAGGTTGAACAGAAAAGATGACTAGGAGGTGAATCGAAAAGTGATGACAAATGAACTTTGAGTGATAGGAACAAACAAGTAAGAGTATGATGCAAGAAGAAGAGTTATTAGGGTGAGAGGGTAGCAGAAGAGGACTTTATGGAAGTGACAGCAATAATAGTAGAAAAGGAGAAATAGACAGCAATAACAGGGGTTAATGTGTAAGAAGTAGTAGTGATGATGACATGTTTGCTAGTGGGTGTGAGAGAGAAAAGGAGGGAGAGAGAGAAAAAAGGGAGAGAGAGAAAGGAGGGAGAGAGAGAGAAAGGGGGGGAGAGATAAGGGAGAGAGAGAGAGAAAGGAGGGAGAGAGAGAGAAAGGAGGGAGAGAGAGAGAAAGGAGGGAGAGAGAGAGAAAGGAGGGAGAGAGAGAGAAAGGAGAGAGAGAGAAAAAGGAGGGAGAGAGAGAGAGAGAAAGGAGGGAGAGAGAGAGAAAGGAGAGAGAGAGAAAAAGGAGGGAGAGAGAGAGAGAGAAAGGAGGGAGAGAGAGAAAGTAGGGAGAGAGAGAGAGAGAAATGAGGGAGAGAAAGGGTGAGAAAGTTAAAGATGGTTAGTTGTAGAGATATTTGATGGTAAGAGAGAGTGATGTATGTTATTTATGAATGACCTGCAGAAGGAGTGAAGGATCAGTGTTGTCACTTTAATAGATTTCAGTATTGATCACCTGAAGGATGCAAAGCAAAATCACCTTTTGCAGAATTTGATCTCAGGTCTTAAAAAGAGATGCAACTAAATACTATTAAATTTCTGCTCCATTTCTTCTTCACCAATCCATCATTCTAAATTATAATAAAATATTATAATGTACATCATATCTGAGATGAACATGTCACAAAGTACTTGTGCACTTGGTGCACTGTATTGTATTTACTGGATTGCCATTAAGTCCAGGAATCTCATCACTTATATAATGGTGGCTAGCATCTGTGCAAATAGTTATGTCATACGCTGAGTGATAAGTATATTAATGAAGATGGCGGGCATTATTATTATGCATTAGAAGAGTTATTTCCATTCCATTACATCAGCGAGGAGATGAGTGTGACAGGCAGTGTGTGAGATATCAGCTATTTCTCTTCCATTACTTCAGAGAAATGGTTGGTGTAGGAATTGATATGAGGTAAGAGTTACTTAGGGAGGGTGTGGTAGATAGTGAGAAGAAAGATTAACAGTGTTTCAGTTGTGTGTACATAGCTATACATTCATAAGTTCCTTTATAATAGGGATTCTTGGCACAAATGATATCAATAGTTTAGCTTAGTAATTGGTTTCAAATTTTGGCACAAGGCCAGAAATTTCGCGGGAGAGGGCTAGCCGAATATATCAACCCCAGTGCTCAACTATTACTTTCTTTATTGACACCTAAAGGATAAAAGGCAAAGTTGACCTTAGTGGCATTTGAACTCAGAACATAAAAGTGGACAAAATGCTACTAAGCATTTTCCCCAGCATGCCTAGTGATTCTGCTAGCTTGCCACCTTGTCTAGCTTAATATTTGAAAAATGAAAATGAGCTGAGAGAAATAATTTTTCAACTCAGCAACATGGATTTAGTTAGGGTGATGTGCTCAAAAAATTCATAAATAATTGAGAAACTAAGAAAGGAATTTCAATTATTAATAAACTTTTGCATATATTATAGGTGCAGATGTCACTGTTTGATAAAAAGTTTGTCTTCCAGCCCTATTATTCTAAATTCAGTTGCACTGTGTGAAACCTTGGGCAACTGTCTTCTTCTATAGCCTTGGGCTGACCAAAGCTTTGTGAATGGATTTGTTAGACGGAAACTGAAAGAAGTCCATCGTACATATTTATATATTTTATTGTTCCTTTCAGGTAAAATCAACAAAAAAACAAAGGTATTCCATCCAGTGAGAAACAAATTAATATATACTGTATAAAAATAAGAGTTACTAATAGTTTCTTGCTATGAAGACACACGGCTAAGCAGGATTTTATAACATACCTTATGTCTCCAAGCAATCTTTAGACTTAGAGCACAGAACATGTACATTAAATGATATATATACATTTTTTTCTTTCATTCTTTTATTTTTTCACTTGTTTCAATCATTTTAACTGTGGCCATGCTGGAGCACTGCCTTTAGTTGAACAAATTGACTTTGTAAGCGTAGTACTTATTCTATTGGTTTCTTTTGCTGAACCACTAACATCGGTTATCAAGAGATTGTGGGGAAACAACTGTAGACCCACAAATACATACATACATACATATATACTGGAGTAAGCACATAAATGTGAAACAAGGTGGAAAAAAAGAGTACTTAAATACCAGAGGTAGAGTAATATGCTTTATTTAAAAGCAGCAGAAATATAAGACAAGCTTTTGTTATATTTCTACTGCTTTTACATACATACATACATACATACATACACACACACACACATATATATATATATATATATAATAACATAAATAATATATAAATATATGCATATATCCATACATATATGTACATACCTACATCTATATGTATACATACATGCATATATGGGTACAGGACATCACAAAAGACGTTAAACACAATGAGAAACGAAAACATAAAGATGAAGACAGAAAACGAACTTTTTTTCGAACAACGTAAAAAACAAACAGAGAAATGAGACATGCAACATAAAGAATATTTCCCTTCTTCAGTTGTCCCTGTTCCATCTACTCCGCGTTTATATATATATGATGGGCTTCTTTCAGTTTCCATCTGCCAAATATACTCACAACCCGAAGCTATAATAGAAAACACTTGCCCAAGGTGCCAATGTTTCATTTACATTGTTTTTTTTAATTAATCATGCATTATCTCATAGCATTGAGATTTTGAAGATGTGATTGTTTATTTTTTCAAATGATATTATAGGGTAAGTGCGAGAGGCCTGATCTGGCCACTTTGAATACAAAGCAAGTAGAATATTTGGGTCAGATGTGGCTGATTTAAATGTTAAAGGGTTTCAAGGTTCAAAGATAGATAACCCAGTTGATAAAGTGTTACCATTAGTATGAAGTCTAGTAACGGGTGGTTTGCAGCATCTCTCTAAAATTTTGTGCTCATATTCATACCAGTGGAGCGCTAACATTGGACACTAAATTCAGTTTGCAAAGACCTGTTGGGGCAAATGAAAGTGAAATCATGATCGCACCTGTACCAGTGGAGTGCTAAGAGCACCGTCCGAGCATGATCGTTGCCAGAGCAGCTGTCTGGCTTCCAGCACCATTTGAGCGTAATCGTTACCAGCGTCGCCTTCCTGGCACTTGTGCCGGATGGCACATGAAAAGACATTCAAGCGAGGTTGTTGCCAGTGTCACTGGACTGGCTCCTGTGCAGGTGGCACATAAAATACACCATTTTGAGCATGGTCATTGCCAGTGCTGCCTCACTGGCCCTTGTGCTAGGTGGCACATAAAAGTACCCACTACATTCTCGGAGTGGTTGGCATTAGGAAGGGCATCCAGCTGTAGAAACTCTGCCAAATCAGATTGGAGCCTGGCGTAGCCATCTGGTTCGCCAGTCCTCATTCAATTCGTCCAACCCATGCTAGCATGGAAAGCGGATGTTAAACGATGATGATGATGATTCAGCTTGATTTTATGTTTTATTTATTGATAATAAGAAAATAAGTACCATTAATATACTGAAGCTTGATTCAGTCAGTGGAATCTCTAGTTTACATTGATTGAAATTTGCTTTGTGGCTAGCCAAGAGAAAGCTTTCTTTTTGGTCAGTTTAATATTCTAATGTAATCACTGAGTTTTATATAACTCTCTTTCTCCCTCTCATTTATTCTTTTTCTCTGTCACTTTTTCTGATCTAACTAATGTGAACGCGAAAAACTGAAGTAGGGCACTGGTGCAGGTGTAGTTATGTGATAAGAAGTTTGTTTCCTAACCATGTGATTCCAGGTTCAGTCCTACTGCATGGCACTTTGGGAAAATATCTTTTAAGTATAGCCCTGGACCGGCCAAAGTGAGTGCATTTGGTAGATGGAAACTAAAAGAAGCTTGTCATATATATGTGTGTGTGTGTGTACTAGCACACCTATGTCATCAAAAAAAAGCTGACAGCTTTATTGATGATGGAAAATGGTGCATCAACACAAATGTCAGCAATCTAGTAAATATATGTATATGCACAGCATTGAAGCACTTGAAGAATCAGATACAGTTGTACCGTCTCAGTTGAAAATATCACGCACATAATATATATGTGTGTGTGTGTGTATACACACATGCACATATACATACATATAGGTATATATACATAGATGTATATATACACACAGGTACATATATATTTTTCTTTTATTCTTTTGTTTTTTGTTTCAGTCACTTGGCTGCAGCCATTGCCGGAGCACTGCCTTCGGTCGAACAAATCGACTCCAGGACTTATTCTCTGTATCAATCTCTTTTGCCGAACCACTAAGTTATGGGGACGTAGACACACTAACATTGGTTGTCAATGGTGGTGTTTCTGTGTGTGTGTGTATGTGTGTGTGTGTGTGTGTGTGTGTGTGTGTGTGTGTGTGTGTGTGTGTGTGTGTGTATGTGTGTGTGTACACCATACCACGTGTGAGAACTGAATAGGTTATCTCAAATCAATAGGCACCACACAGGTCATCTTTTGACAAGAACACAACAATATTGACCACTCCAAAACATTCCTTTCCTTTATTCTTGATGGACTTAACTCTCCTCCTCCACTGTTCTCAGTTACTATCAGTATTATCTTTATTCTTATCTTTATTTTTATTAATATGTTCATTTTTATTTCTTCTTCTTCTTCTTCTTCTTCTTCTTCTTCTTTTTCTTCTTCTTCTTCTTCTTCTTCTTCTTCTTCTTCACACATGCTTCTGTTCTTTTTTTATTTATACATATTTTAAAATTTTTTGCCCCCTTTTTTGTGTATATTTTTGTGTGTGCATACTTGTAAGAAAAAAATCTTTTCATTTTAAACAACAAGTAAAACATACATTTTATAGTTTGAAAACAGCTACATGGAGCTCGAAATGCATATTATTATTAAGATTAAGATAAAAA
>NC_068994.1:18919462-18923238 GCF_001194135.2 Octopus bimaculoides
ATATATATATATATATATATATATATATATATATAGATAGATAGATAGATAGATAGATAGATAGATATATATAAGGCATGTGTTGTCAGTAATTACTTAGAGTAGGCAGTTGGTGACATTTATGTAGTAAAACACAAAAAAGAAAATAAGTGAAACACAGGCACACGACTGAGTTGGAGACAGATTTACCTCTGCTTTTATAGTATGTGTATGTATATATGTGCAACATACATTGTTGTAGGAATATACACAGCACATGTACTACAGTAAGACTATGTGTAGCTTTAATACTGAGAATGAAAGGTAGAGCTGAATTATGCCTATCTAATATACAAAAATATTAAATATTTGTATTTTATGCCTAGTAATCAGAGCAACCTTCATAATTCTATTGAATTTGGTGCATATTTTGCCATAAAAGGAAAATGTTACTATCAATCAATTTTATTCAGGGTAGGCACTGCCTACCTTGCCTACCCAGGTGGCACATCCCTGATATATATATATATATATAGATATATATATATACAGGGTGTGGTGAATTATGAAATGAAAATAACACTGACATCTCATTTTAACAGATATATTTACCAAAATTACATAAAATTATCTTGAAATACTAAAGTGTAAATTTATTCAATAAAAATCGCCATTGGCTTCATCCATGGCCTCCAGACGATTTCGGAATCTCCTGCAACTCTTCTGGATGGTCTCCTTGTTTAAGTTGGTGCCATAATCCTTGCTTTCCGTTCATCTTTGGTGTTACAAGGAGTTTTGTTGTCACTCGCTTAACCGTGCTTCAAACATAATAATCAAAGGAGCTGCAGTCTGGGGAGTTAGGTGGCAAGATGTAAGGGGTGATGTGGTCGCAGAAATTGTCTGTCAGCCATGACTGGGTTCCCCTGCTTGTGTGGCATGGTGTAGTGTCCTGTTGCCAGACATAGGGTCTTCCAACAGTCACCCTGTTGACCCTGGGCAGCATTACCTCCTCCAGGCACTTGATGTAGGCCTCTGTGTTGAGTCTGAGGCTGCGTGGGACGATGAATGGAGGCATAACGTTGTCATTACTAGTGATCACTCCAAATACCATGATGTGGACATCATGTTTCATTTTTATCACTCTTGGTGCATGTCCTTAGATTGCACTGTCCTCAGACTGACACCCAAATACTCTGAAATGTTCATATTGGAGCGTCCAGTGCAAATGCCAAGCAGTACAGCATGTCATTTCCAAATTTCTGACAGAGTGAATTGTATCATGGTGCTGTTTTCTTCACAGACAGTGTCCAACTGACCCTACTATACTGTATAGATGACAAAATCAAAAGCAAACGATACCCATGCATGAAATTAAAAATATAAAATGGCAACAATTTACCCATCACACCCTGTATATATATAGGTTATAACTTGAACTTATATATCAGTGGCAAAGTGCGACAAAGAAACATGCAGTCCATCCACACCTCCCACTGAGGTGAGGTGAGGGGTTCGAATGTTCCACCTTCCCTTGTTTTCCTTAAAAAGTATAGTATTATATATGCTTTGAGATACGAGGAGTCTGAAAATGAAAATAGTTTCTCCCCTATGATGCACCATTTTGAAGTAGTTAGTAAGACATGAAAAATGTACATATAACTTTGGAAATCATCTTCTAATGATTTCATCCGGTAGGAGTTATTCAAGCTGTCAACTTTGAGAAAAAAGTCAAAATACTTTTTTTAAAGTTTGGAAGAAAATTCAACATTCATGAACTCTTGAAGCTGATTGAGAGAGTACCAAATTAAGTGAATGTGTATAACAACGTACAACTTCTGTCAGTGATGCAGCTTTTCTGTCTTTACTGACATCAACTTATCCCCTAAACCTTTCTTGAAACCTTTCCTTCTCATCACCAAATTGCAAAATGTGTGACAGTTAAGATTTCATTTGAAGATCTGTAATCTCATCAAACATAACAGCAACAAATGCTGTTTTTACCAATCATTGGCTTAATTGCACCTTCACTTATAACAGCTATACAATTAAATGATTTCAATTTGAATATCACTTCAAAGTGATATTCATTTTCAATATTGCTTCAAAGCTGAGCAAATGCACATACACATATGCATATGTATGTGCATCCATAGGTGTATATAAATATGTATGCATATGTATGAGTATATATTTATATATATATAGGCAGAATTCTGCTTTAAACACCCCATATCCCCTTGTGCCTTTTTTCATTTTTTGAATTTTCAAATAGAGGATGATAGGATGAAAAAAAAAGCGAGAAAAGATGAGAAAGAAGTAGGTATTATTGGTGAAATACTGGAAAATGAAAAAGAAAACACAAAGAAGCAAAAGCAGGGAATTAGAGTTCTTTCAGTTATGTATAGCTTACATTTTTTTGATCTGTTGACATATGGGTGTGAATTTTTCAACTATTTCCCACTACTTTTGGATCTAGAAGTCACACTGCTGAATTTTAGATCTGAACTTTTCAACAGATGAAAGCATATGGCTAAGCTCCTGTTGATGAACTGGAAAGTGTTACCCTCTCTGAATTGAGCAGCTATACCACAGACTCTTGGCCACTATATTTTCAGCCTTATATTCTATGGTCAAAGGGGAAATAACTCGAATTTTCCCCACCTTTTGCCTCTTTCTGTTTTCTTTTTCGTTTTCCAGTTTTTCAACCTTTCACCTTTTATACTACTTCTTTCTCACTTTCTCTCTCATCCTATCATCCTGTTTTTAGCTTGTTATGCCACGTGGGCAATACCTGAAGATTGCATTGAGAAACCAGATGTGTTAAAAAATACTGTTTGGCATGCTTTCATCACATGAAACTAACAGGAGCACATAAAAGCATATATTGTGTTTATTACACACACACACACACACACACACACCAATATATATAAGCACAGGCATGACTGTGTGGTAAGAAGCTTACTTTCCAGCCACATGGTTCCAGATTCAGTCTCACAGCATGGCTTCTTGGGTAAGTGTCTTCTACTATAGCCTGGGGTCAACCAAACCTTATTGAGTGGATTCAGTAGATATAAACTGAAAGAAGCAAAAGATAAAAGATAATATATATATATATATATATATATATATATATATATAGTTGAAAGTTACAAAAAACAAAATACGAAGATAGGTGTGTAGTGTGTATATATATGCATATGTAAATGCATATATGTGTGTATGTGTGTATGTATGTATATGTGTGTATGTACCTGTATGTGTGTCTTTGTGTATGTATTTGTTCCCCCTATCACCACTTGACAATTGGTGTTAGCTTGTTTACATCGCTATAATCCAGCGGTTCAGCAAAAGAAAATGACAAAATGAGTGCTTTCAAACAACAAGAACTGGGGTTAATTCGTTTAATTAAAATCCTTCATAGCAGTTTCCCAGCATGGCTGTAGTCCAGTGATTGAAACCAGTGAGAAATAAATGATACGACAAAAAAATGAAAGAAAGAAAAAAAATGAGAACCACTGTGTTAGACAGAAGTCCATTATTTCATCCAATCAGCTGCTTTGCCTTCCTTCACAGACAGGATGTATAGCTTGACAATAATACACAAGCAAGCTCCCCTTGTGTGGCAGGAAATTCCCAACAAAGTGAGTAACTGAAACTACTTCACTTATGTCACTCATGATCAGAAGAATCACATGAGTTTCTCCAGCTTGCCACTGTCCTTCAGTCATATATATAAGTGCACCATCTCTTATATATGTATATATATATACGTATATATATATATATATATATAT
>NC_068994.1:18923335-18930819 GCF_001194135.2 Octopus bimaculoides
ATATATATGTATATATGTATATATATATATGTATATATATATATATATTATTTATATAGATAGGGTGATAAATTGAATATTAATTCAATTTAAAACCAAATGGCCTAGCATATAAAAAAAATCTGAAAATTCAGAAAAAAATTGTATTACACATGTATAAGGGATGACCACTAGGTGGACATCCAATATGCTAGAAAGAGGTCATCAACGACCCAACCACAAAGAAAAATAATGTTCTCCAGAAAAATTTTTCTGGAGAACCTAGTGGTCATCCCTTATACACGTGTAATATATATAGATATATATATATCCATGTGTATGTATGTATACATATATATAATGACTCATCCTATCTAAATAAATAAATATCCTTCATTAAAAAAAGGCACTATTTAAAATAAATGCATGAAGTGAAGTGTGCTTGTGTGTGTAAATGCATGTGTATGTGTATGTATATAGATATGTGTGTGAATGCATGTGTGTGTGTGTGTATAGGTACATATGTGTATAATCGTGTGTGTTTGTATTAATCTTCCAATGTCTCTTGACAACAGGTGTTGGTTTGTTTATGTACCCATAACTTAGCAGTTTGTCAAAAGTACCAGATTTAAAGCAAAAAAAATAAGTATAGAGATTGATTTCTTTGCTTAAACCTTTCAAGGTGGTACTCCAGCATGGCTGCAGTTCAAATTCTGTAAAACAAGTGAAAGATAAAAGACTGTTTAATCTGAGGCAAACGATCACCTCTGTGACTTTTATGCCATAAATATGTATGAAAGGAAATAGGCATACATTTATATCTCTATTTAGAGGCAAGTTGGATTTGCATAAGTTTGTGGGTGAGAAAAGCAAGAAGTAGTAGAGAAGGAATGAAAAAAAAAGGAGAGAATGAAGAAGAGAGAAATGTAGAAAGAGAATTGGAAATGCAAAGATGCAAATGAGATTGAAGAGTACAGGGAAGGAAAGACACAGAACATTGAGAGAAAGTTGGAAGAATGGGGAAAATCATTGGAAGTTTTGGATCAAAAAAGAGAGATGGATGGTAAAATGGAAAGGAAGAACAAAAGGAAAAAAAATTGTCAGGGAAACACAGAAAGAGAGAAAGAGGAATTGTTCCATGTTGTTGAAAGGCTTCAAAGGCTTGCAGGGGAGTCGGTTGTTTTACAAATTGTTTTGGTTCCTCTCAGGAAACTGAGGTAAAGATTTCTTATTGCAAATATACAAACAATAATCATGGAAACTACTGCAGGCAGCTTCATATACACAAGCATTTGAAAACTTTTCTCTATATATAGAAAGGGGTTCAATGAGCACCTGGGAGCTTAATGCAGATATTTTCCAATATATCTTTCAATATATATATGTGTGTGTGTGTGTGTGTGTATACATACATATATATACATATATATATATGTGTATATTTATGTATATATGTGTGTGTGTGTGTGTGTGTGTGTGTGTGTGTATGTATGTATGTATGTATGTATGTATGTATGTATGTATATGTGTACGTATGTAAGCATGAATATATTTTCATCGTAAATAACAGAGTGCTCCATGCATGATACAGAGCCATGATGATTACGTGATAAAATATCCAAGTAAAGATATACATGAAAATGGCTTTCTCACAGTTTGGTAAAAAAATTTTCTTGTACATTAAAGAAATAAATATTAATATTTCTTCCTTTTTCACACAGTCATTTTTTTTTTTATTCCTGTTAAAAAATAAAATAATACCAGCACGCTGTAAGTAAAAAAAAATGCTTTAATTTTCTTTTCTTATAGAATCAATACATTTATAACATAGCTACATTTGCCTTAATGCTGAAAATATATTGAAATCTTATGATTAATTTATAAGTAATTTTGGTTATTGGCATACTATAATGAATTCACAAGATTTTGATGATGTGAGGCTATGCATTTAAGTGAAATTGACTGGAATAATTATTTCTAACTTTGGAAGAAGACCACAGATTTTAGAGGAGTACATTTATAGTACCTTACATTATCAACTTCAGAAGCATTAAAAGCAAATCAGTCTCAATAGTATTCGAACCTAGAATTCAGAGGTATTAAACTAAATACTATTACATATTTATTCTTGTATTCACTCATTCTGATACCATATGACTTCAATGTTCAACTGGTATTAACCAATGAGTGCTTTGAACTCTGAATATAATGGAACATACCAAATATTGGTTTCAAATTTTGGGAAGGGGCCAGCAATTTTGGAGGAGGGAGCTAGTCAATTACATCAACCCCAGTGCTCAACTGGTTTTTATTTTATCGACTGTGAAAGGATGAAAGGCAAAGATGACTTTGGTGGAATTTGAACTCAGAACATGAAGATGAGCAAAATGTCACTAAGCATTCTGCCTAGCACAGTAATGATTCTGCCATCTCACTGCCTTAAGGAACATATTGAATATTGATTTCCAATTTTAGCACAAGGCCAGTAATTTCAGTGGATGGGGTAAGTCGATTACATCAACCCCAGTACTCAACTGGTACTTATTCTATTGATCACCAAAGGATGAACAGCAAAGTCGACCTTGGCAGAATTTGAACTATGAATGTAAAGATGGACAAAATTCCACTAAGCATTTTGCCCATTGCAGTAACAATTCTGCCAGCTCGCTGCCTTAAGAAACATACTAAATATTGCAAAATATTTCTTCTTGTACTCTACTATTTGTCTTATATTGATTTAACTAACACCCTATTAGTGTGTTAACATTTGGTGACCAGTCACTCATTAGTATGAACATTAGTAATGCATAACTATTCAACTATTCAAGAGGAACCTTGAGGGCACTGACCTCAAAGTCTTAGAGAACACCAGAAAGCCATGAGCACAGTCTCTTCTTCCAGATCAAACCAATAACAAAATATTTCTTCCTTGCATATTTTCTTCTGATTGATAATGGTTTGGGATTTAGGCCATAAGGCCAACACTTTTGAGGGGAGAGTTTATAGTCAATACCATCAACCCCAGTATTTCATCAGCACTTAATTTTATTGACCCAGGAAGGATGAAGTGCAAAGTCAACTCCATCAGGATTTGAACTCAGAATGTAAAAACCTGGAACAAATAGTGCAAAGCATTTTTCCGATGCTCTGACAGTTGTACCTGCCTGCCACCTTATTCTACAAATAAATAATGATAGCAGTGATAAGGCCTCATCAGTTAGGTTTGACTTTATAGATTCATTTCTATTTCGGAAGATCCTCTGCATGGTCCAGAACTGGACAAGGTTTACAACAGTTAACTATTCATGCAAATCTCTTCTTGCCATATTACTGATGTTACTCAGGGGAAAGTCAAGGCTGATACAGTTCGGCACTAGTGTTGTCACAGGTGTTGCCTTCAGAACAAAGAGAACTGGAACAGATATTGCACCTTGTCTGACTGTCAAACAATTCTTCCAGCCCATTGTTTTGAAATGGAGCTACTTCTATTGACCCTAAAAGGATGAATGGTAAAGTTGAGTTTAGCAGGATATGAACACAGAACACAGCAAAATGGAACAAATTCTACAAAGTATTCTATTTAGCTCTCTAATAACTCTGCCACCTTAGTAACTATAGTTATAGCAGCAACAGCAGCAGCAACAGCAGCAGCAACAGCAGCAGCAACAACAACAACAACAGCAACAACAAAAGTAGTATCATATTGAATAACAACAGACATCACTACTCCAAGGCTCCCCAGAACATCTATTAACATCGATAAAATAACAATGAAGAAAACCAAAAATAAATGATAAAAATGTTGAAAGGATACCTTTGTAAGTAACACATTAACTTTACTTTTATTGCTCTTAGCCTAATATAACTTATGTTTTGCTACTCTTCACAGAAATCATCAACAGACCACCATGTGTAAACATATTGATGGAGCACCAGTTAAATCAACCAACATCAGATAAATTCTGCTTGGCATAAATGAAATGAAAAACAATATAAATGAAAACATGAAAACTTATCGTTCAGTCCAAAGTTTTTAAAAAAATGACATATGTGCTTTGAATTTGATGCATAAAAAATAGAAAAAAGAATGGAGCATGTAAAATTGCACATTGTCCAAGACTGATAAGCTGGTATACAATAAAAATGATGCCTATCTAAATAAATGACCAGTTATTTCACTTCTCAAAGAAAACAGGAAAGACAAAAATTGACCTGATAGGAATATATTTCAATACTGTATACTTTATAATTTGGTTTGGAAAATATGCAAGGAAGGAATATTTTTTTATTGGTTTGCTCTGGAAGAAGAGACTGTGCTCATGGCTTTCTGGTGTTCTGTAAGACTTTGAGGTCAATGCCCTCAAGGTTCTTCTTGAATGCATTACTAATGTTCATACTAATGAGTGACTGGTCACCAAATGTTAACACACTAATAGGGTGTTAGTTAAATCAATATAAGACAAATTCTGCCTGATACAAGTAAAATTTAAAAGTAATATAGATGAAAACTATAGACTTATTGTAGTAGAACAGTAGTTGGTCATTCTTGAAACCAGGGCCAGATAGAGATCCATAGAGGCTCTAAGCATTTAAAAGATTTTGGTGCGCCCATATACATGTAGTTCAAAATATAATATCAGCAATATACAATAATGAGGGAGGTACTTGTGTTTTGGAAGAAGAATAGAATGTGTGGTTGGTATGTTAGGTAGAAGTGATTTGTAGGATCTTGGTTACATTGGAGTCTATGGATATTAGAAGATAAGAGGGATAATTGTCCAGTGTGTTTAGTGTTATATTTTTGCATCTAGGGCAGTGTAGAGCATACCAGTGTGTCATGAGTTCACAATAATGATAACCTTACAGAAAGGAAAATCAATAAAAACCACTAAATCATGGTAGATAAAGAAACAGAAATAAGAGAATTAAGGCAAATGCACACTCATAAATACAAATTAACAATTTAAACAAATATAACTAAATAAAATATAACACAAACACATTAAAGAAAAGGTTAGTAAAGAATAATATAGGCACATGTTAAAACAGAACTAAATGCCAAAAATGAGGCAATAAGAATCATTTCTGAAGCTGTTTTTGTAATACATTATAATTATGATATCCTCAATTGCTTGGTAAAAGAATTGATGAAAATAAATGAGAAAACGAGATAAATAATTGTTTCTAAGGCAAACAAGGCTTGAACTTTGGAAGAATGGAATAGTCTGTTATATTGACCATCATTATCTGATTATTAGTTTATTTTATTGAATCCTCAAGGGATGAAAGTTGACCTCAATAGGATTTGGACTGAAACTGTAATGAGCCAGAAGAAATGCTGCAAGATATTTTGTGTGACATTCTAAAGATTCTGCTGATCCACCAACCTTAGTGAATCAGCAAAGTCATGAAAATAAATAATGACTTCGGTGAAATGAGATAAATTCTGACCGTGCTTATTATACATCTCTCAAAAATTTGATAAAAACAATTATATACACCAGGTGCAAGCATGGCTGTGTGGTTAGAAGCTTGCTTCCCAACCACAAGATTCTGGGTTCAGTCCCACTGCATGCTGCATGGCATCTTGGTATACTACTATAGCCTTGGGCTGACCAAAGCTGTGCGAGTGGATTTGGCTGACAGAAACTGGAAGAAGCCCATCCTGTATCTCTCTCTCTCTCTCTCTCTCTATATATATATATATATATATTGTCAGTTGTTCATATATCTGAAAAAGAAACACACTCTAAAGCATTAGAGCAGTAATATATTTTTTTAGGCAGTTGAAAGTTATGGGTATTCATAATGTGACCACTGGTTTTGTACCTATAAAACGCTTAGCAGTATAGGTAACTTGGCAGACTCAAATAGCTGAAGGCACATAACCTTCCTACAACTTCAAGAAGAAATATTTAATGGTCAATTGGTTTTGTAAACAAAACATAATTACCCATGCTGCAGGTGGGACAGGGTTAGCAGAGCAAAATTTATCCTCCTTACATCAGCTCTGGCTATGGTGATATTTGAAGGAGCTGTGGTGGGACTATTAAACAAATAGGGAATTCTAACGTTGAGAATGGAAACGTTTTAGATGAGGGCATTGACTGAATACTTCCTTCTTGAAGTTTAAAAAGGTTCCTGGACTGAACAAGTTTTTTAGGATTCTTGCCCTCTCAGCTAAGTAAAGCTTACATTGTTTGCTCTCATTTATATAAGCCCCTGGTTGTCCAAGAAGCTTCCATCTAATTAAATATGGGGTTCTTACTGCTTTTAAGCACCATATATGGCTGGCCAAGGACATGATGTTGTGCCTTTCTGGTATCCTAAAAGAAGACTGGTGGGTGTTCAGTCATTACTTAAAATGGGAGGATGGTTGAACCAACATATTTTTATGTCTGTTTATTATATGTGCTACCACTGTTGATGTTTCTTTCATTAACTTCAAGTCTGAGGTCATCGTTGTCGTTGCTGGCAAGCAGTTTTGGTGTGTTTAGGTCCCTGTATCTTAGTAGTTCAGCAAAAGAGACCGATAGAATAAGTATCAAGCTTTAAAAAACGTACTGGGGTTGAATCCTTTACCTGAAAATTATTCAAAGCAGTGCTCCAGCATGACCACAGTCTAATGACTGAAACAAGTAAAAAACAAAAGATGCCATGAATACGAGAAACTAGAGATTTTCAGAAGTGAGAAAACTTATAAAATATTTATATTGAATTACGAAAATATCTAGTAACAAATAATTGAACACAAATGTAATAATACAGTTCTATATTTAAGAGATGAGGAATTATGTACATTATTTACATTATTTACATTTTTTACATTATTAACATTATCTTATTTACATTATTTACATTATCTTGTTTGTTGTTAACACAACGTTTCAGCTGATATACCCTCCAGGAATGAGAACCCAGGTTCGAAATTTCCCCAAGACACCTGATGAAGGCTGGAGGGTATATCAGCCGAAACGTTGTGTTAACAACAAACAAGATGAGGACAAATATCCGTCAAATGTAAATAATGTAAATAATGTACAAATGTAATAGTTACAAAACATGGATAAAACCAAAAAAGAAAAAAAAATACTGAATTCTGTCTTCAGAAAAGTCAAGAGAAATAAAGTAGGAAGATATAATGGACAGTTGCAAGAACAGACAAACAATATCCACAAATATCAAAAAATTAAAAGCTAAACTAAAAAATGGGATTAAAAAATGTCATACCTAGATGCTGACAAGAAAATCCCTTATATGGTCAATACTCGACGAGACTGGATAAAGTAGATAAACAAACACACAAAAAAAAAAAATGAATACACAAATAAACAAATAGGTGCAGGCATGGCTGTGTGGTAAGAAGCTTGCTTCTCAACCACATGGTTTCGGGTTCAGTCCCACTGCATGGCACCTTTGGCAAGTGTCTTCTACTATAGCCTCGGGCCAACCAAAGCCTTGTGAGTGGATTTGGTAGACGGAAACTGAAAGAAGTGTCTGTGTAT
>NC_068994.1:18931717-18933811 GCF_001194135.2 Octopus bimaculoides
CATCATCATCATCATCATCATCATCATCATCATCATCATCATCATCATCATCATCATCATCATCATCATCATCATCATCATCATCATCATCATCATGTCTGTCTTCCATGTTAGCATGGGTTGGACAGAACAACAAAATCTGATGAGTCATAAGACTTCATCTAGCTCCAGTCTAGTTCTTTGGCATGGTTTGGGGCAGCTGCTGATCACGTGTGTGATATCTTCTACAGAAATGTGACATAATCAACATGTTTTGGTTGCGTCAATGGAGCTCCAAGGGATACACAGTCTCTTTTGTTTATGAGATATTTCGTAACAATCTACTACTCTTGAATTGCAAATGCATAGCCTTTGAAGTTTGATAGGATATAACAGTCTCAAGTTCAAGGATGCCGCACTTCATGTTGAGATTGCTGCCGTTATTTTCAAGTTTTCAGGAAATCTATCCATGCCTAGTCTATAATTGATATGCTAAATGTTTTACATCCAGGTCTTCTTTGAGACATGTTAGTCCAGCTGTTTTGGGGTTGCATGAGAGATTGTCAAGAAGAGAGTGCTTCCTGAAGAGCTAGCTACTGACATACAGGATGTTCTCTTTACTTTTCAACAATAAGTTTATTATGCCATCTGAAAGAGGATGTATAAACATATGTATGAATGTATGTACATGCATACATATATCAAGTAGCATGTGAGCTGCTACTGCAGGACAGCCTCATCATCAGCTATGCTCGTTGCACTCTTGTACACTACTTGGTACCTGGCATGGCGGCCCAGAGAGGTTGTCAGGTATGGAGATCATGCCAACTGCCTTACTCACTTTCCAAGGCATTTTGTCCGGAGAAGTCTAATAGATGGACAGCTGTTGCTGCTGACATGAAGGTACAAGAAGGTAATATAAGATAAACTATGGATGGAAAATCAAGAAGATAGTTAGGTAAGTTTGCAAGAGTGTTAAAGGAAAGAAGGTAGATAGAGATAGAATAGAGGTGAATGCTGTGAATGGTGAACAAGGGTCGATGTGTGGTGAGTGGCAAATATCAGTTTGGTGGGAAAGGTGAAGGAAATGAAAGTAGGTCAAGAAAGGGGAGATGATAAGGGCTGTACAGAAAGTGGGGAGAGCAGCAATATAATAAATCTTGTGGATATATGAGAAATAGGGAGATGATGTAAATTGCAAAGAGGATGGTGGGAAAGCAGGACATATGCACACACACACACACACACACACACACACACACACACACACATTCATACACACACATTCATGCACACACATTCATGCACACACATATGCACAATGACAGGGGTGGAGGTGAGAGGTATGTAGAGGTGGGTACAGTGAGCGATGAACAAAAATGGTGAGGGATGTGAGGGTTGTTGATAGCAGACATGAGACGGTGTCAAGAATGAGGTACAGCTGTCATAAGGTATATCCCAAGACAAAGGGGTGTTCAGCGGAAAATGGAGAGGTCTGGAATGATATTGAGAGTGAGGGATTGGTGACAAAAGGAAATGGTTCCAAGGATGGTAGCACATTAGTAATACATACATGCATATGCATGTGCACACACACACACATGCACACACACACACACACACACATACACACACGCACACACACACGCACACACACACACATACACACATGTATGTATGTATACATTACTATTCATTTCTCTGCTGCAAAAATGCAAATTCAATTGTATTAGAAAATAACAATGCTTTGTAGGGGTTTTTTTTACCAGGTTTCTTCTCTCTATATATATTATTTATCCAGGCTATAAATTCACATCAATTTACATCAATACAAATTGATGCACTTAATTTTGTGAGAGAATGCTTAAGTGACAATCTGGATAATGTAGGGATTTCATAAAATGTAATCAGTCAACTAACTCACACATTACAAATACAATTTGTAAGTGGAACAGTAAAAATATGTGAAACTTTTCTCAAATACAAAATGTGACATTGTTTAGGCTGTCTACCTTCCAACAATGGAGCTTTGTATCTTTGTTAGAAACCAGTTCCTTCCTCAGAGGATAATTTAAATAATTAAAAACATCCATCCATCCATTTACACATGCACTC
>NC_068994.1:18934699-18941280 GCF_001194135.2 Octopus bimaculoides
TATATATATAATCAAATGATTAATAACATACAATGGATAATTGTCAGCTCATTATAGCTGTTTCCTACGCATTTTATAATAGAATAATGAGAACATTACTTCATTACAAAGAATTGTAATCATCAGATGAAACATAATTTTACAAACAAAAAAATATCCCAAGAATACTGCAGGGACATGCTTGAAGTCTGTCAATGCCAACTATGAAATGGGAGAATGACCAACAAAGTTGGCCATTGAGGTTACGAATATAGTTTGTGAGAGGGTGTAATATGATATCTAAGGTCAGCAACCCAGGTGGGACAAGAGTCTGCTAGACAGGTTTTTAGGCAGGCTGGAGTGGGGTGTAGGTGATATTTTATTATAGAAGGCTTAGAACAGTGGGTAGCAAGGAGAGGACCTAATATAAATTAAGGATAAAGAAAGAAAGAATAAAGAAAGCAAAAGTAAGGGCGAAGAAAAATAAATGCATACAAGCCAATTAGGCATAGGGTCAGGGCTTAGGGTTCACTTGCTAAGGTTAAAGGACAAGGATACACAGAATTTAGGGGTGTTCTGTGGATATTGGTTGAAAGTTGAGGGAAGGTATGAAGACTATTGAATAATAAGATCTAGCTTTTATGGAATTGTAGTGTTAAGAGTGAATGAATTATCTGGTAAAGTGGAAAGATGTAAGGTGTTGTTTTGCATACAAAAATTTATATGGGTTAGTGGGGACTGCTTGTAATAATAGGACACGTTTGCCTAGAGAGAAAAATCTTGGTAGTAACAGTAGAGTACTACTTATCATTAAGGATGTGGGTTATATAATAAACTACACCTAGTACAGAGTTAGAGGAAATACCACATCAGATATCAAAGAAAGCCAGTAGTAGGGAGTAATCTAATGATTAACAATATGGAATGTTATATAGGTGGCATTGATATTGTTTAATTTGATAGTATAATCACCATTGTGTGAATCATGTAATGCAATTCCGGACAATAGTTTTGGGTAAGAGGTTCGGATAGTGTGTTCCAACTATTATTTAACAAGCAAAACAAAAATAAGTATATCTTGGTGTTAGAATTACTTACCTAGTAAAATTGGAAAAGAACTGGATGGGTGTGCAGGCTGCTACTTCTAGGTTAGATATCTTTGTAATCACTATTGCATAATACTGGGTACACCACAGATAGAATGGTTAGTTCCCTCAATATAGCATACCATGCAAGTATAGTAAGAGCAGTAAGAAAGTAATGCTAAGAAGAGACAAGACTAGAAGGACTCAAAAACAATTAAGCAAACAAATCGAGTTTTGGGTCAACAATAGAGGGTGTAAATTAGACTGGCCCTAGGTTAGGAGCTATTTTAGAGGTTGTTTAATGTCATTAAAATATTTAAAAGTGTGGGTAGACGTATTTGTACAGGTAAGACAAAGGTCTAGTTTATTATTTAGTAGATTCTCACTATTAGATTTCTTTAAAATTTCAAACAGCTCCATACAGCAAAGCCTATACTCGTATTTGTTTATTAACTATGGTTTAGCAGCCCTAATGATGTCCCAACTTAAATCAGATTTAATATTGTCATCCATAAGCTCCCAAATCTCCATGGCTAGAGAAATCTTGCCAGCCCTATGTCTTAATTCAAAGGAAGAATAGTGATTACATAAGCACTCCTTGAGATTTACTGAGCAGCTGATGTAAGTGTAAGTATTCGTCTCTGTTACAACATCACATTTGTACACCACATTCACTGCTAGACATTGACCACAAAATGGACAGGATATTTTGTCTAAACATTTGCACCCAATATTTTCTAAGACTTGAAATTTATTATTATGGGTACACAATCCAACTTTATTATGGTGTAATAGTTCAAGCTCATGAGAGTTACTGGTGTTCACATGGTTGTTACTGGGGTTTATATTACAACCATGTGAACACCAGTATCTCTCACGAACTTGAACTATTATACCATAATTGCGTACCTGTAATAATAAATTTCAAGTCTTAGAAAATATTGGGTGCAATTGTTTAGATAAAATATCTTGTCTGCTTTCTGGTCGATGTCTAGCAGTAAATGTGGTTTACAAATGTGATGTTGTGATGGATGCCAATACTTATACGTATATCAGCTGCTCCATAAATCTCAAGGAGCACTTATGTAATCACTATTCTTCCTTTAAATTAAGATATAGGGCTGGGAGGATTTCTCTATGAAGATTTGGGATGCTGGTGACTCATAAAAGGCACCTCTGCTGTGACAAGTAAAAGGTACCCATGCTAGTGACACATAAAATTTGCCTGTGCTGGTGACTCATAAAAACACCCAGTTCACTCTGTAGAGTGGTTGGTGTTAGGAAGGGCACCCAACTGTAGAAACCAAGCCAAATCAGACTGGAGCCTGGTATAGCTCTCCAGCTTATCAGTCCCAGTCAAACATTCTAACCCATTCTAGCATAGAAAATGGATGCAAAATGATGATGATGATATATGTGTGCATGTGTGTGGTTGTGTGTGTGTATGTGTGTGTGTGTGCGTGTGTGTGTGTGTGTGTGTGTGTGTGTGTGTGTGTGCTGCATTTGCGTGTGTGTATGTGCAGCATACGATGGGTGTAAATGAACATCATTGTCATACAAGGGAAATTGATTATTTCTAGTCTTCTAGCTATAGGAAAATATCACCTTAGTTGCAAGCAGGTAAAGGTTGGCAACAGGAAAGGTATCCTGCCATAAAAAAATCTGCCTGAACAAAATCTGTGAGACCCATGCACACATGGAAAAGTGACCATTAAATGATGATGATGGTGGTGATGGTGGTAGTATGTGACAACAATGATTATGATGACAACGATAACGACAATGACATTGATGATGATGATGGTGATGATGATGATGATGATGATGATGATGATGGTGAATACATTTACAAACATACGTTGAAGATGTTGACACAAGCCGTAACAGTTTCACTTCAGGAACATTTAATTTTCCACCAAAATAAACCCACCTACTCATTACATTTTCACTTCAAATTGTCAACTGCCTGAAGCTCTTGTTCGTTATGCTTTCAATTTAGGCTCACTGACCCCGCCCCTACCTCTTAAAATCTTTCTTGAAAATTTTATTTGGCGGGTATTTTTAATTCTGGAATTTATAATAAGGGTTGATTATTATACACTGACACTGTATATGTGTCAGTGTTGTTCTCGATAACAATCTTATTACTAGGTATTAATATTTATTGCCAAACTAACATGGCAATCCATAGAAATAGGACAAATGCTGCTGTTGATCAGCTCCAAGAGGCAGTCGCCTCTAGCTAACTATATTGCGCATGAACCTGCATCCATAAACCTTTGAAGGTTTATAGATGCAGGTTCATGCATCATATAGCTAGCTAGAGGTGATCACAGGTTTGTGTGTCATATAGCTAGCTAGAGGTGATTGCCTCTCAGAGCTAATCAACAGCAGCATTCGTCCTATTTCTATGGACTGCCACGTTAGATTGACAAATAAATATTAATACTCAGTACTGCTGTTGTATCTCTTCTTTAGAGAGATTTAGAAATTATAACATTTCTATATATTAATCTGATTACTATTTCTTTAGAAATAAAGGTTCCTAGCTGGATCCCAGTCTGATATTATGTGTATATCCCAAATAAGACACTAGATTAGTGGTTCTAGACTGAAGTCCATATGGCCCCTGAGGGTCCCTATAAGATTTTTGGGGTCCATGCAAGCAAAAGAGTAAATTGGAGATCCACAATAGTATTTTAAGGGACCCCTGAAAAAATTTTGCTTTAAATGTATGTATTGTTAAGTCTTGCATGACAATAGTGAAGGTGCATGGCTCAGTGGTTAGAGTGTCGGGCTCACAATCATGAGATAATGAGTTTGATTCCCAGAATGAGTTGTGTGTTGTGTTCTTGAGCAAGACACTTTATTTCATGTTGCTCCAGTTCACTCAGCTGTAGAAATGAGTTGCAATATCACCAGTGCCAAGTTGTATCAGCCTTTGCCTTTCTCTTGGATAACATCGATGACATGGAGAAGGGAGGTTGGTATGCATGGGTGACTGCTGGTTTCCATAAACAACATTGCTTGGACTTGTGCCTTGGAGGGTAACTTTCTAGGTGCAATCCCATGGTCATTCATGACTGAAAAGGGTGCTTACCCTTTTATGTCTTACAAGAAATAGCTTGGTTTCTTTCTCTAACATTTTACATAACCTACACAAATTAATGCGTAAAAAACAAAATAAAAATTTTGACAGAAGCTTCTATAAAACTAGTTTTTCAACATCAGATGGCTATGGGAGTCCACCTGATTAAAATAGTAATCAAAGGGGTCCATAGATAGAAAAATGGTTGAGAACCAGAGAACTAAATGACCAGAAATCAAATGGCTGGAATGTAATGTAAATATCCGTTTCAATTTTGGCACAAGGACGGCAATTTCAGGGGTGGCTGAGGGGATAGTTGCTTACATTGACCCCAATGCTCAACTGGTACTTATTTCATAGATCCCAGAAGGTTGAAAGGCAAAACTGACCTTGGTAAAATTTGAACACAGAATGTAAAGACAGATGAAATGCTGCTAAACATTTTGATTTCATTTCAAATTTTGGCACCAGGCCAGCAATTTCGGAGGAAGGGTAAGTTGATGACATCAGCCCAGTACTCAACTGGTACTTATTTTATTGTCCCCAAAAGGAAGAAAGGTGAAGTCAGCCTCGGTGGAATTTGAACTCAGAGCGTAAAGATGAATGAAGTGCTGCTAGGCATTTTGCCCAGCATGCTAATGATTCTGCCAACTTCGCTGCCTTATA
This sequence comes from Octopus bimaculoides, assembly GCF_001194135.2. Lineage (NCBI taxonomy): Eukaryota > Metazoa > Mollusca > Cephalopoda > Octopoda > Octopodidae > Octopus > Octopus bimaculoides. The sequence continues at coordinate 18,939,518 of NC_068994.1, forward strand.
TAATGTAAATATTGAAAAATGCTTTATCTCTAAAGATGAAGTTAATTGTTAAATTGTTTGGAAGGTTTACGCATTTTGAATTCAGTTTTAACTTAATGTCCTACTGTAAAGTTTCAGTAGACTTCAAGACTAGAGACTGTTCAAATCAAAAGAAAGTTTTAGTTTCTCTGAGAAACTTTTATTTTGACAAATTCGAAAGAATGAGCAGATGCATTATCATGTTACCATATTATGTTTGGTTGAGTAAACTGTTGTATTAAGGAAAGGAGACACAAAGCATGGGAAAATACCTCAACAAGTGAAATAGCACCACACCCCTTAATGTAACCATTCAAACTTCATGAAATAGCAACCAAAATATCCTTCAAATTACACAATACTACTTTTAAAAAGTAAAAAAACATTAAATAGTATTGTAGGAGAGAAATGTGTGTGAAGAGATAATGATTCACTTCTGCTTAGTGATTCTGAATAGAAAGACAATAGAAGTGCTACTATGAAAGTCTACTAAATGTAGAGAATGCATGGGAGAAAGAGAGCCTTCCAAAATAAACCTGGCTGAATGATCTGCTATTCTAGTTGACATCAGTATGAGATATAAAGCAATTAAGGATATGAAGACAGGGAAAACCTCTGAGCCATCAGGAATAACCACTGAAGCGTTTAACCCTTTAACGTTCTGATTACTCTGTCACATGTAATGTTTATTTATTCCCATTGCTTTGAATTAAGCATTCATTATTTCATAGCTTCAAGATTTTGGTGGTGTGAGAGGCTAGACCTGGGTGGTTTGAATATAAAAGCAGATAGAGTATTTGGGCCTGATATGACCAGTTTAAATGTTAACAGGTTATAATATCTAGTGAAGCAGGAAATGGTCCTAGTTATCTGTATAGTTAATCAGGGTGTACAGAAAGGTAAGCTCTTTGATGGGTATAACAGCATTATAATCGGAAGGGATAAGCCCAGAAAGATGTGGGATGAAGTGGTGAGAAAGGATCTACAAACATTGGGACTCATAGAGGGGATGACAAGGGACCGAGATTCCTGGTGGTTTGCTGTGCTTGAAAATACATGTGAAGCTAAGTACAAGTGTGGTTGCCCTTGCATACAAACTCATCCCTTGCAACCCTCTCCAGTTGAGCATCCCTAATCTTTTGGGCTTGTAAGTGCTGGTGCCGTGTAAAAAAACACCTGCCATACTGGTGCTGCATAAAAGCACCCAGTACTCTCTGTAAAGTGGGTATCCAGCTGTAGAAACCATGCTGAAACAGACATGGAGCCTGAGCAGCTCTTCAGCTGGTCATCTTCTGCCAAACCATCCAATCCATGCCAGCATGGAAAACAGACATTTAAGGATGATGATGATGATGAGGAGGATGTGACCAGACCTACACATAAGGCTTTAATCAGCCTAAGTCTATTGCAGAAGACACTTGTCCGAGACAATACACAGTGGGACTGAATCTGAAATCACATGGTTGGGAAGTGAATTTCTTAACCATGCAGCCATATCTGCACCTGTATATCTTTTATCTTTTATATTTTATTTGTTTTAATTATTAGACTGTGGCTATGCTGGGACACCATCTTCAAGAACTTTCAGTTGAATGGATCGACCCCAGTACTATTTAATTTTTTTAAAGCATGATACTTATTCTATTGGTCTCTTTTGCTGAACTGCTAAATTACGAGGACATAACCACACCAACACCGGTTGTCAAGTGGTGATGAGGGACAAATAAAGACACAAAGATATATAT
>NC_068994.1:18942362-18943930 GCF_001194135.2 Octopus bimaculoides
ATATATATATATATATATATACATGTATACATATACACAAACACACACACACACACATATATGACAGGTTTCTTTCAGTTTCCATCTACCAAATTCACTTACAGTGCTCTGGTTGGCCTAAGGCTATAGTAGAAGACACTTGCCCAAGGTGTCACGCAGTGGGACTGAATCTGGAATGACGTGGTTGTGAAGCAAAAATTTCCTACCACACAGCGACACCTGTGCCGATACATAAAAAAAAAAAAACCATTCTAGATCAGAAAGCATAAAATCTGCCATATTGTTGAAGCCAACCTTCTTCTAGCTAATATTATATTTCCTTCAAAGTTAAATAAGTTTTAAATTTTTGTTTTTCAGAGTCTGCATCTTTTGCATACATGGCGATGTAGCCAGGTGTTTAAGTTGTATTCTTGAAAAACTGTGATTCTTTTAGAAAGAAACCTATTTAATATATGTTCCTCTAAATCAGTCTATAACAATGACAATAAAATTTTACAAGACATTTTCGCTGTTCAATAATGTGACAACAGAGTTATCTGAACATCAGTGAGGAACATTGTTTCCTTTATACTGTGTGACACCCACTATTTCTTATTCCTTTCATTTTTATTTATTTATTTATTTTTTTTTTAAGTTTCAAAGACTAAAGCAAACAGAGAATGCGAGGTATTTATTTCAGGAAGTCATGTTTAAAGTTTTTAACATAGAGATCAAATTGTGTCTTTACAGTTTACAAAAAAAAAAAAAAAAAAAAAAATCCAGTGTGAATCTCATTGAAAAGAATGTCTTATCTAGATGATTGCTACAAAAAGACATTTTCCCAGAAACAGGGTGTGTTTGCATCTCATCATGATTTCAGATTAACAGTCTAAAGTTGTTTATTCTCTGTTGATTGTTTGAAATGTAATATAAATAATGTACATACAAGTTAAAATATCTGTTCCTGCTGGGAGATGAGTTTCAAAAAATAGAGTTGGCCATTTCATTAAGAGAGTCAAGTAACCACTTTTTTTTTCACTTTTATAATCAATCTAGGATGTTTGTTTTCTCAACTCATATTAGCCACAGTAGATTGTGTTGAATGGTTGAAGGATTGGTCTACAAGATGAATGGCTGGCAGTTCACATCCCATCAATCGTTATACTGTGTCTCTCTTAAAGAAACAGAATTTTCATTAGTTCTTCCCATTTAGCTACAATTAGTGATGTTGTGAGATACAATTTATTTGTGTTGGCAGTGTGTTGGTAGTAGATGTGAATTACATATATGTTACATACATACATATAAATATACATAGATACATATCCACATAGATACATATATACATACATACATATGTATTTATATATACATATACACACACACACACACACACACACACACACACACACACACACACACACATATATATATATATATATATATATATATATATATATGTGAATAAAAATAAAAATTTTAAAAATTAAAAAATATTAAAAAAAGGGTTTTGTATGATCGTGTATAGAGGAATATATTATTTAAAAGAGTTCTAACTCTGTCTGTTTTTTATGTTTTATTTATATTCT
>NC_068994.1:18945023-18946280 GCF_001194135.2 Octopus bimaculoides
AAGCTTTGTATGGATATACTATTTCAGTGAAATACTATTCACTGGTAACGAAAATTAGAACATATATATATATATATATATTAATAAAAAAATTTCTCTATTCTTTTGGAACACAAAATCTCAAAAGGGGAGAAGTTGTGTGAGAGTATGATGCCTCCTGGTGAGAATGGACTGGGACACTACATATAAATAGTAGTGGTCTGAGTAAGTGAGGCAGTTGAAAGTCAGTTTGCCAACATGCATCGAAGGACTTCAGCCCAGGACCTATGGGCAACTTCCAGAGGTCCCTGACTTGGCTGTGCTTCCGAAGTACCTTGCCAGTTCAGGATAAACTTGTGAGGCACGGTGTCACCATTTCACCTACATGCCCATGTTGAGGGCAGAGCAACAAAACTGTTCTGCATGCAATCATACAGTGTACATATCTCTCAAACCTATGGGTTTCTACCAAACGGGTACTGTCACAGTTGGGGAGAGTTCAGCTGTCACCAGAATCGATTATTAAGATCGTTCTGCCGTCTCCTCTAAAAGGAGAAGAGAAATTTTGTTTACTAGCTGCAGTAGTTATAGCAAAAGAGGTGAAATGGGAGATACGTGAAAGAGGTATCACATCAGGTACCTTAGTGTCTGGGCATGCTTTAGTAAACCTCTTTTTATATCACCTAAGAGGGAAAGTATGTCTGGAGAAGAAATGCCTGACGGTAAAAAAGTATGAAAGAAGATAGAAGAAAGTAGCCTGAATGTCAGGTATATAAGTGCCAAATTAAATGGAGTTTAAGAAAAAAAGGACAAAATAAATGGTGCAACACAGGACTGTGGTTGGTGGGGTCAAACCCATTCTGTGTCCATTCATATTTTTGTTTCACCTTCATTTGTAATTATATATTCATTCATATCATTCGATAAGTCCCCAACCTCATTTGTCCCTTATATTGTCCCCTCTTTGTTTAACCCTTCTGATTGTAATAAAATCATCATGCTAGTTCAACAGTTTGTGTGTTGATAGTTCGAAGCTGGAGTTCAAAGTTTACAGTTCATGTGAGCCTGTTGAAGTATTGGTTCGTAAAAGATCGTTGTTACGTTCCATGTGGTTACTGCCATTTGTTTCGATTATATTGTTATTACACTATTGCAGTGTATTTGTTTATCCATAAGGATATAACAGGGACTGAACATGGAACTATGTGACTGAAAAGCAAACTTCTTACCACACAGTCATGCCTAGACGTGTATGTGTGTGTGTATATATATATATAT
>NC_068994.1:18946306-18949307 GCF_001194135.2 Octopus bimaculoides
ATACATACATACATACATACATACATACATATATATATATATATATATATATATATATATATAACATATATATATAAATACTTACATACAAAATAAAAGTGACATAATATATTGACAGTCTTGTACAAGGAGAGCGTTTACCTTTATAGAGTGTTTACCTCTAGAGACCTTTATTCTTCTGAAATATATATTCCAATCAGTAACGAGCTAATTAGCAGTAATTTAACTTTGTAGCTTGGTATTTTCACTGTCTTCGCTTTCTAAGCGATCTTTTGTTCTGTGTGTTTACTATTTTGCTAGTAGCTGTAATAAGGTTTTATTTCATTATTTAAGGCATAAAATCAATATACAAATACTAAAAGACCGGAGAGTTCAGTGCAGTTTCATTGGCAGGAAACATCACCAAAAACAACAATTACATCAACTATGATGATGATAATGATAATAATTATAATAATAATAACAATAATAATGATCATGATAATGATAATAAATTTATTTTTTATTTTATTTTTTTATTTTATAATAATGATAATAATAATAATAATAAATTAATGAGTAAATAAAAAATAAATCCTGATTAAAATAGTTGACACAAAAGGCAATCACTCTTTTTTGATGAAGGAATTTAGTTATCAAAGGAATTCAGAGTAAATAATTATTGGACTTTTGAATTATTCAGCAAAATCTGTAAACAATGGCTGAGTACAATTGACAATATAGTTTTACTTTTTCAATGTAAAGGTTAATAACTGTAATGTTAACATGTTCAATGAAACTATTGACAGTATTTTGAATACATATAAAGAAACTGATAAGAAAGGCCTTATCTGTTCTGTGAAATGTTTGACAATGTATTTCATGTGTTTAGAGGAATATTTGCTTGAAGATTAACCCTTTAGCATTCAGATTATTCTGTTAAATGTAATGTTTATCGGTTCACATTGTTTTGAATTAATCATGTATTATCTTAGAGCTTCAAGATGATGTGACTGTTCATTTTTAAAATGATATTGTGTAGGGTGAATCTGGCCAGTTTGAATATAAAACAAGTAGAATATTTGGGCCTGATATGATCAGCTTAAATGCTAAAGGGTTAAATGTATTGAGTAAAACCGTTTTGCAAAATATTCAGTGATTTGTAACTCAAATGACACAATACATAATATGTTTGGTAGAACACTTGTTGAACTCATCAATATATTCTCTGAAAAGGTCAATCAATAGCAAATTCACTTGTCCACTGGAACAGATTTTTATATTTTAATTATTGGACTGGTCTAGAACAGACATAAGCAACTCTTTTTTAAGAAGCAAACTGCATGAGGCATGGCTCATTATCGGGAAGATCACACTATAACAAAATTCGAGATAATTTTTCATTGGTGTGCCATTCAGAAAGTCCTGCAGGTCACAGTTTGCCTATGACTGGTCTAGAAGACTGGGCAGTGTTCATGATCTCTGCTAGTCTTTGGAGATTGATGAGATCAATGGAATTAACATTCCTTTCGAATAGTTGCATTTTGATGGTTGTAGAATAAATCATACTTATGGAATCCATACTCACTCATATAGTCCATTCTGGAATATTTTCTGTAGCTGGATGTTCTTTCTATCAGAATCCCCTTACAGAATGTATTTGGTGCAGTTAATTATTTCAACAGCACTAGAAAGTTTGGTCCTTGCGAGAGGACTAAATAGTGAATGAGTAGCTGCTACTCTGTATTATTTCTCATTCAGAATTCTGGCAAATCCCACTTCTTGTTTGATGGTACCATCAATATATGGGGCGAGGTGGGATGGAAAGTTTTAGTTACTGATTAGAAGGAAGGTCATGGCAGGAGACTTGGCATAAAGATTGCCTCTGTTATTTGGGTAAGTGCTGTGATGATATCCTGGATTGTATAGAGTGTGTATGTTTCCATAGCGCTACATAGGAGGGTATATTGAGAAATTCTTGAGATGTGAGGATGACATTGTTTTGTAGATGTAGAGAAAGAAGAGTTGGAGCTAAGCATACATAGGAAGACATTTGGCAGGAGTAGTGCAAGTTTGGCTTCATGATGTGGTGGGTTTAATCATATTGAGTTTTAGCCTTGGAAAAGCATCTTCACTATAGCTAAGAAGGTTAAACATATTGAAATATCAGATGATAGACAGATAAATATTTAGACAGACAGACAGACAGACAGACAGACAGACAGATAGACAGACAGACAGACAGACAGACAAATAGATAGATAGATAGATAGATAGATAGATAGATGGATAGATGGATAGATAGATAGATAATGCTATAAAAAATATCATTGTAAAGAAATATTTTAGTCTCCTTAGTCATTTTATTTTGTTTCCCATTGAGCCAACATCAGGGCCAATGGTGTATAATATTTTAACTAATAAACCACTTAAACCCCTTTGATACTAACCCACCCAGAACATCCCCTAGTTCCATGATTTAAATTTCATGTTTAAAAATTATCTAAATTAAAATCAAACATCAAAATTTCATGTTAATTTATGTCTCAGATAGCAGCCTAATAATGATAATATTATTTTTTTTAATTACATTATTATTTTCAAAATTAATTGAAACAAAAGCAGTGTGTTTCAACAGAAATATGCTAACAAAAGAGTTAAAATCAGTTTCTGCATGAATATCTTTTTTTTTTTTTTTCAATTATTTTTCTCGTTTACTTTTATTTTACTTTTCCTATTTTCTCATCATCTATTATTGTCAGTCTAAAGTTGGATGAAATAAAATACCAGTCAATCACTGAGATCAATAGAACTGACTAACTCCTTTTCCCTAAATTTCAAGCCATGTGTCTGTACAAGAAACAAGGTAGCTAGTATCTTTTATTTTTTATTTGTTTCAGTTATTAGACTGCAGCCATGCTGGGGCACTGCCTCACGGAAATTTAGTTGAACTAATTGACCCCAGTACCTATTTTCTTTTCAAGCCTGGTACTTATTCTATCAGTATCTTTTGCTGAGCTGC
>NC_068994.1:18949628-18950306 GCF_001194135.2 Octopus bimaculoides
GGCGAAAAAATACCTTACAATATTTCTTCTGACTCAACATTCTGAATTCAAATCCTGCTGAGGCTAACTTCAGTTTTCCTTCCTCAGAGGTCAATAAGATTAAGTATCAGTCTACTACTGGTGTCAATTTCATCAACTAAGCCCTCTCCCTAAAATTTCTGGCCTTGTTTCTAAGTTGGAGACAATTTTTATTATTGCAGTAATGAAGGAAGCCTGGTAGAATTGTTAACATACTGGACAAAATGCTTAGCAACATTTCTTCTAGCTTTACATTCTGAGTTCAAATGCTACCAAGGTCATCTTTGCCTTTAATTCTTTGGGGGGTCCATTAAATATGCAACAACACTGGGATAAACATAGCTAATGTTCCCGCCCCTCAAAATTGCTGGCCTTGAGTCAAAATTTTAAACCATTTTTTAAGCAATGTTATTTTCATTTCTTGTTTTCAGTGTACAACCAAGCACAACTCTCTAAACTTCATGCACTGTTTTGTGTTTGGTTTTTACTTTTGTATTCCAATTGACCCCAAGACTTTTTTTTAAGCTTAGTACCTTTTAATGGTCTCTTTTGCTGAACCACTAAGTTACTGGCACATAAACACACCAACACCAGTTATCAAGCAGTGATAGGAGATAAACACAGACGCAAAACACCCCTCTCCACTATATATATATATAT
>NC_068994.1:18954140-18961323 GCF_001194135.2 Octopus bimaculoides
CATCATCATCATCATCAACATGTCACCATCATCATTATCACCTTTCATCACAATCATCATTCTTGCTGTCATCATCATTGTTGTTGTTGTCATCTTCCACTTCTTCTTCCCTCTCCACCTCCTCTTCCTCCACTCCCCTCCTCCTCATCATCATCATCAACATGTCACCATCACCATCATCATTATCACCATCATCTTCGTTGTTGCTGCCATCATCCTTGTGGTTGTCCTTCTCTTCCTCCAGTTCCTCCTCACTGTCCTCCTCCCCATCATCATCACCATCATCATCATGAACATACCACCATTGCCATCATCGTCATTGTTACTACCATCATCATTGTCATCATCATGATCATCAAAATCATCATCACCATCATCATCATCATCACCATCGCCACCGTTATCATCATTATTGTGGCTGCCATCATTGTTACCACCATTGTCCTCCTCTTCATCATCATCATCACTACCTCTGCTACCATTGTTTTCATGTCCACTCGTCCATAGATAGACTTCTTTCATTGTCTGTCTACTAAATCCACTCACAAGACTTTGTGTTCAGGGAGCTAACTCCTTAACCACACAGCCACTCCTGCATTATATTTTGTCAATTACACTGTGTAACATGATTTTTGTCCTTGGGTAGCAACTGTTATTTCCTATTGCTTACCATAGAAAGCATGAAAAATGGCTAATATTTCCTTCAAACTTTGCTTTTGTTCTATTTATTCAAATCCCAAAGAATCCCTCTCAACACATGGCTATGATAATCCCCCACTACTCCTGCTCATGATCAAAGATGCACATATTCTCAGCCACTAAGGGACATGCTCAAGTGGTTATGGTCAAGCAAGTGAGAAGCAAATCTGTGGTATTGAGCAGAATATCTGCTATAATAATATTTCTGCTTCAGCAACTCAGCACTGAATTTGTCAGAAATGTAATGGAAAATAGGTCAGTTTCAAAACATTGATGTCCAGGTCACAAAAGCAAAGTTTGGCGGGAAAAGTAGTCATTACATCTGATTTCTAGACAGAAGTAGATGGGAAGTAACACTTACTGAACCTACAACCAAGTGACTGGGAAGTAAACTTCTTATCACACAGCCATGCCTGTATAAAGTTATAAAGAAAAGTTAGATATTAGATATGACATGTCAGTGACAGTGTTGAGATAAAAAAAAATATGCCAAATCAAGAAAACCATGTAAATACTAAAAAATTCATCAAACATTTTTCAAATTCCTTTCTTTTCAGATGGGTTCCACATCGTAGAGTTCAAAAGGATTCCTCATAGTTGTTTGCCATTAGTCCTTTTGTGTACAAAAAGTGCACTAGTATTAGAAGTTTTTAGTAAACAATGACTTTTTATTACTTATTCAAAGCAGAAAATATATTATTTTATCAGCAGCACAAGAGAAAGTTAATGAAAACAGATTTATCATTAGATTACATTGTTAAGAATAACAATATTTGTTTCTGCATTTTTCTTGTGAAATGTTGTAACAAAACTTTTCTAGATTCTTTCCTAATACCGTTGGTGCTTCCTAAAATGTTAACTCCCTCCATTTCTTATTGATCTGCTTGTGATGCTGTTCTGATATTATATTCAGTGAAATAATAGGCCTTGATATTCTACAAGTAACATTTTCTGGATTCAAAAATCTTGAGTAAGCTCAAGTTATCAAACATTTTATGAGATAAAAATCACTGAAAGATTTACGTTGTAAGATCAACACAAAGGTTCAATGTTTTAGATTGAAAATCATATAGTTCCTTCTGGGGTAACACTTTATCAGTATTCTCTAGATAGAGTCTTTCTGTAATGGTTGAAATGAATCGAAGGAAAGACTTGCCCCAACATATCAGCACATGCATATGTTTGCGTGTCTATGTGTGGGGGGGGGGAGAAAGAGAGAGAGAAAGAGAGAAGAGAAAGAGTGAAAAGGAGAGAGAAGCAAAAGAGTGAAAAGGAGAGAGAAAGAGAGAAGAGAAAAAGAGAAAAGGAGAGAGAGGAGAGACAAAGAGAAGAAAGAAAGGGAGAAAGATAGAAAAGGAAAGAGAGAAGGGAGAGAGATGATGATGATGATGATGATGATGATGTTGTTTATAAATACTCTGCAAAGAGTGAAGCAAAATTTATTTCAATATTCCATTCAACTCTTATAGAATTCATGCCTTTGAAAGGCGATTTCTGGATCATACCAAATTTTCATCATAGAGTGTTGTATCAAATGTATTGAGGCAGCTGCAGGTTTTTTGTTATCCTGTTGATCCACAAGTTTTGTCGATCTGATGGTTATGACAAAATAAGATTATATGATGGTAGAGATTACAAGGACTGAAAACAGACACTTTCTTTTTCAACTAAATCAGTAACCCAGGAATGAAATTTGCTTAAGGGGTGTAAACCCAGGTCCAAAATGTTTTCAATGTTAATAAAATGCAAGCATAAATAATAATTTTTTTATTATAAGGGTTGGATGAAATGTTCATAGGCTGAACAAGACACTCTCAAGGAATGTGACCAAATGAAGGTCATTTTTTAACATAGTTCCTCTTACTGTTCACACACTTCCATCAGTGTTGCAGTGCTTGGATTGCATTAGTGAAAAAGCTATCCTGTTGGTCAAAAAAGCCATCAACAGCAAATAAGATGTCATCATCACAATGATACTGGTGACCAACCTAGTGTTTTTTTATATTGGAAAACAGACGATAGTCAAATAGAACTAAATCTCTAAAATAGGGAGGGTGATTAACCAGTTCAAAACCAGTCATGCACAGCAGCCATAGAAACCAAGGACTTTTGTCCTGGAACATTGTCGTAGTGAAACAAGACACCATTTATCAGTTTTTCTGGGCGTTTGGTCTTGATAGCCTTTCATAACCCCCTTAGCAAGTTGGCATAAAACTCTCCATTGATGGTGTGATCATTTTGAAGATAGTCAATAAACACGATGCTGATGAAACAAACTTGCCTTCTTTGGAACAGGTGAAGAGGGGTGTTTCTACTGCATAGATTGCCTCTTTGCTTCTGGTTCAAAGCAATGAAGCCAACACACATCCTAGGTTTGGAAATGTTCAAGGAAACAAGCTGGATCTGCCTCAAACAATGTCAGACATTCCCATAATGTCATCAGCCTGGTATGCTTATGATCAAGTGCCAGATGTGGCACCCACCAAGCAGAAGCCTTCATCATGCTAAGCTCATGGTGCAGAATATTCTCCACTCTCCCACGGGATATGCCAATAACATTGACTATTTGCTTTTTAGTCACTTGCCTGTCACCCATTACCATCTAGTGAACACGATCAATGTTTTCTTAGGTGGTGGCAGCTGCAGGATATCCAGACCATGGATCTTCTCAAGACTCTCTCTTCCCCTGCTAACTACAGCTGCTACTTTTGCACTGTTGATAAAGTTGGAGTGTCATCACCTAATGTATCAATCATATCCTTGAGAGCTAAATCCTTTTTCTGCAGGTATTTGATTACTGCATGGGGCCAAATTTTGCCAATTTTTCAAGAGAAGTTACTGACAGTTACATTTGACGTTTCTCTGAATAATCAAATGTCAGTGTACCTGGAAAGAAATAATGCAGTTATTGATAAGAATACTTGAAATTACTGCAAGCAAGATTCTACAGCTCTTGCATCTCTCCTTCATTGTCAGCCTGTGAACTTTTCAGCCCTCTTGTACATATGTAAAAGTGCTTCAAATTTTTGCAAAAGCTTTTCTATGCTCAATTGTTTTGGCAATGAAACTTTCCATGAATATGTGCAAAGTGTCTTTCTTGTACAAATTTTTATGCACATGCATTATGGCACAGTGTGTCAGGCAGTGTTGCATCATTGTGGTATAGAGTCAGGTCTTCAAACAATGAAGTGTGTTGAACGTTCTCTTGATTGATGCAAAGACAGAATAAGCAAGCAAGAGAATGTTCAGTGCATTTCACCATTTGAAGACCTGGTTCCATACCACAATGACGCAGCACCATCTAACACGCTATACCATAATGCATGTGCATAAAAACATGTGCAATAAAAATGCTTTGCACATCCTCATGTAAAGTTTTATTGCCAAAGCGAGGGTAGAAAATTTTTGGGAATAATTTGAAGCACTTTTCCATATGAACAAGACAGAATAAGCTGCATTAGCATCAACACTTGCTATCAGGCTGAGTAAAAAGTAAGCAACGTTTTGAAACATGAATTTTATCACAATATATTTCAACAATGCAGAAACTTCATTCATCAAAGTAAGTACCACTACAATCAACACATCTTGGCTAACGAGTTACAAGTTTGCTTATTCCAGTTACATAAAAATCTGGAGTTCTGGAGCTGATGAACTTTTTGAACGCACTTTCAGCATTGGTCTGATTTTTGAACACCACTTGCAGGAAACTATCAAGGTGCTTGAAAAAATGGTAGTCGGTAGGAGAAAGGTCTGGGGAATAAGCTGGGTGGGCAAGAACTTCATAGCCAAGTTCCCTCAACTTCTGGAGCGTCATTAATGAAACATGTGGTTGAGCATTGACATGAAGAATGATTGGACCTCTTCTGTTGACCAGCCTAAGACAGAGAAGTAGCAGTTTTCCGTTCATTTTGACAATTTCATGGCAATACTTTTCTGCAGTAATTGTTTTTCCAGGTTTTAAGAAGTCTTAGTGGATGAGTCCAGGAGTACACCACCAAACAGTCACCATAACCTTCTTTTTGAAGAGTTTGGGTTTAGGGAAGGTTTTCAGTGCTTCATTTTGGTCCAACAACTGTGAAGAACATTTTTTTATTATTGTACAGAATCCACTTTTCATTACAAGTTACAATACAGTCAAGAAATGGAACAGTCTGGTTACGGAGAAGCGACAAGCAAATTTCATATCCACACATTTTCTGATTTTCATTCAAATTTATGATTTTATGATCGCATTCAAATGGTTGCAGGCAGTTTTCTGGCTAACTTGAAGTTCTTTTGCCAATTCTCAAGTGGTTTTACATGGATTTTTCTCAATGATGGATTTTAATTCACTGTCGTTGATGACAGATGGGTGTCCACTACACTCACAATCTTCGAGGCTCAGGTCTCTACTGTGAAATCATTTAAACTATTTTCGAACTGACCACTCACTGGTCATTTGCTCACCAAATGTTTCATTGATATCGCAAGCAGTTTCAGCTGCTTTACGTCCTTTTTTGAAGTTGAATAGCAAAATCGCTTGAATATCATGCTTTGACAGTTCCATCTCAGATGGTTGTAACAACTGTGAAAAAAATATCCATGTTAATTTATTGATGCATTTGGGCAAGTCTATGTCTATATTATCAGACAATTGCAAAAGATGTTTAAAAACAATTCAAAACTGCAAAAATCTGGTACAAATTCTTCATGATTCAAAACATTGCTTACTTTTTACTCAACCTGATAGCATCAGAAGCTCTCCATTTTCAACAATGCCATGCAATTATTTGAGAAAAGCTTCTTTTTTTTCTGTCCACAGACCAGTAAGGAGTTTGATTTGTGATGACAGTGAGGGCAAGTAAAATGAAAAAGGCAGGTATGCATTTGCAAGCTCAAACGTCCCACAACTGACTGCTGATAACTGTAAATCCTCTTGCTCAGAGCATATGCACATTCCTTCTTGCTGAAAGTAGTGATTCAATTCATTTTCAATGACATCAATGCTGCTGAAAAATTGCCAAGGCCAGTTATCAATGACAGAGGGAGCACCCTCTTCAGTAGTTGTTGTATGTTTGAAGTGCAGAGGTGTATTCTTGGAATGGAAAGTATTAGGCATTTTCACAAAGTCAGCAGAAAATATTTCCCCAAAATAGTTTTCAAAAACTTTCTCACTTCACATTTTTGAGAGTTTTTCAATTTCTCAATCATCTTCAAGCAGTCACAGGCTGTTGTGCCTGGATGCTGTAAGTTACATACAACAAATTCACATATTCCAAATACATTCCCAGCCATCTTAATACTGAACAAAGCGGAAGCTTTGCCAGATTGTTTCAGCAGTCATTTGACAGTAACCTGTATCATTCAGAAGCTCCAGCAAGAAATCCTTAATCTTCTTATAGTTGCTTTCCACCCGTTTCAGTGCTTTTGCTCTAATGTGCCAATGAGTTGGATACACAGCTTGCAACATGACCTTCTCACAACAAAGGCTTGTCCATTGTGCTTTTCTTTTTGGTAACTCTTTCAGAAGAATGGCGCATTGGTGAACAAAGTTCAGTGCATCAGCTACAATGGCTACTGTAAAGCCAACTTCTTGGAGGACAATGTCCAGAGAGTGGTTTCCACAATGCACAAAATATGTACAAAGAAGCATGAATTTTAATCTCTTTTGTATGCCTGTCTTTGGCCAAAAGTGTTAACTGCTTTCTTGTGGTGACTGGAACAGCTATGTAAGTCATTTTTCATGTAATGTTGTCCCAGTTTTGTACACAAGTCAAGATAGCAGTTTCCTTAGGTGTCGTAATTCTGTTACGCCAAACTCCTTCAGCATAACAGCAGATGACAGCATCATGCTGAATATCATAATGAAGCCACAGGGCTTCCTTGAACAAGACTGGCAGTATCAGTGCTTCTTTGCATCCTTGACAAAGTTGAATGTCTTTCCAGGCATTTTATGTGCCACCTGCACAGGAGCCAGTCCAGCGGCACTGGCAACGAGCTCGCTTGAATGTCTTTTCATGTGCCACCAGCCCAAGTACCAGGAAGGTAACACTGGTAACGATCATGCTCAAATGGTGCTATTTATGTGCCACCAGCAAGGAAGCCAGACAGCTGCTCTGGCAATGATCATGCTCAGACGGTGCTCTTAGCACTCCACTGGTACAGGTGCCATCATGATTTCGTTTTCAATTGTCCCAACAGGTCTTCGCAAGCCAAGTTCAGTGTCCAATGACGGAGATGTTGGCATGGGTGCCAGTCGTCGAATTTAGTTTCATTTCGATTTCACTTGCCTCAACAGGTCTTTGCAAGCAGAGTTTAGTGTCCAAAGAAGGAAAGGTACGCATAAGTGGGCTGGCTACACCCCTAGCAGAGGCCTTGGATTTAGGTCTCACTTGGCTTGCTGGGTCTTCTCACACACAGCATATTTCCAAAGGTTTCAGTCAGAAGTCATCACCTCGGTGAGGCCCAATGTTCAAAGGTCTCGCCTCACCACCTCATCCCA
>NC_068994.1:18962130-18969305 GCF_001194135.2 Octopus bimaculoides
GATATTGTTGCACCTTTTATGTGTCCATAGCTTACACTGGGTACATCTTATAGAGTTTCTACCTATGCCTTTTCTACAGATTGAGCAGGGCCATCTACTTGAAGGGGTTTGTGGTTTGTCTACCTTCCTACTTATTAGGACTTTGGTTTTAGCTAGGTTGACTCTAAGGCCCTTCAATTTTAGTCCTTGCTTCCACACCTGAAACTTCTCCTCTAGTTCTGATAGTGACTCAGCAATTAGTGCAAGGTCATCAGCATAGAGGAGCTCCCAGGGGCATCCTGTCTTGAATTCCTGTGTTATTGCTTGGAGGACTATGATTAATAGGAGGGAGTTGAAGACTGAACCTTGGTGGACCCCTACCTCTACCCAGAATTCTTCACTGTACTCATTGCCAACCCTAGGATAAAAATTATTAATGTTAATTTTTACCAGTGGCCAGCGTGAGTAAAACTAAGGGCAAAACTTCGAAGCGCAGGAATGACTAATCATTTTGAATTCTCTCAAATTGCCCTGCCCGTCTACATTCAAAGTGCTAAAATAACAATTAGTTTTTTTGTACTTGGGATCTAACTCCTATTTCTAGCATGCTGGAAAACCACTTAGCGGCTTTTACACACTTATAATATTATCATCATCATCATCGTTTAACATCCGCCTTCCATGCTAGCATGGGTTGGACGATTTGACTGAGGACTGGTGAACTAGATGGCTACACCAGGCTCGTATATATATATGCAGGCAATTATGTATGCGCATGTATGCATATATGTGTGTGTGTGTGTGTGTGTGTGTGTGTGTGTGTGTGTGTGTGAGTGTATATCTGTGTAATGTGTGTGTATATATGTGTAGTCATGTATCTGAATGAATGTATGCATGTATGTCTATATATTTGTATGTGCACATACATACATATGTTTGTGTATATAAATGTGTATCCTTCAAATCATAAACAAACAACTGCCTTAAAAAATTATTAGCATATGTATCAATGTAAGTGAGGGTACATGTCTGTATGCAATTGTATATGTTTGTATATGTGTGGGTCTTTGTATGTGTGTGTGTGTGTGTGTGTGTGTGTGATTAAATCTGTCCTCTGTAATGGTCAGTGACAGAATAAATTTCCTATCAGACTAGACTGAAGAACTAAGAGACGTAATTCTCTCTAGCCTTACCTCACCTCTTGAACTGACATAGTTGCAAGATATACGTCAACATGCCTTTAACATTACTGCTTAGTTCTTTCACCCCTATCCCTACCACTACTGCAATGTGTACCATGTGTGTGTTTGTGTGTGTGTATGTAGGTGTGTGTACGTGCATGTGTGTGTACATGTGTGTGTGCATGTGTGCATATATGCATGTGTTTACATGTGTGTGCATGCATGGATGTGTGCGTGTACACATGTGTTTTTGTGTATGTATGTATATGTGTAAATATGCATGTGAACCGTGTACATGTGTGTGTGTGTGTGTGTGTGTGTTTGTATGTGGATGTCTGTCTGTGAGTGTGTATATGTGTCTGTGTGTGTATGTGAGTGTGTGTGTGTCTGTGTGTATGTATTGATGTGTGTTTGTATGTGTGTGTGTGTGTGTATGTAGATTTGAACATGTATGTATGTTATGGATGTGTGTCTGGATGCATACATGCAGTTGTGTGAATGCGTGCATGTGTGCACATACATGTGTAGTTGCATGCTTGTATGCATGAACGTATTTCCATGTGTGTGTGTGTGTGTGTGTGTGTGTGTGTGCATGTGCATGTGTTTATATATATACAGAAAGCTTCTCTTCTGTGCTGAAGAGCTTCTGATAGTAAATATCTCAGAACATTCTGGATATAAACTGCCAATCACATGCCACTACTACCACCACCACCACCACCACCATTATCATGATTATCATAATCAACATCATGATGAGAAACACTTATCAACTACATTACCACTTACATAATGGTAGTGTGTATATATGTATGGCAGTGACCTTGCAAAGACTTTACATACATACATATATTCATACACACACACATACATATATGTGTGTATGTGTACATATGTGTATGTCAATTACTCTGTGTGTGTGTGTGTAATATATATATATATATATATATATATATATATATATATATATATATATATATATATATATATATAGGCACAGGTGTGGCTGTGTGGTTCTGATTTCAGTCCTACTGTGTGACAACTTGGGCAAGTGTCTTCTACTATAGCATTGGGCCAAGCAAAGCCTTGTAAGTGGATTTGGTAGACAGAAACTGAAAGAAGCCCATCATGTATGTATATGTCTTTGTGTCAGTGTTTGTCCACCCATCACTGCTTGACAACCGGTGTTGGCATGTTTACAACCCTGTAAATTAGCTGTATTGCAAAAGAGACCGATAGAATAAGTACTAGGCTTACAAAGAATAAGTCCTGTGGTTGATTTCTTCAATTAAAAAGCCTTTAAGGTAGTGCTCCAGCATGGCCACAGTCAAATGACTGAAACAAGTAAAAGAATACATATAGATATATATGTATTTGCAGATAATATAAATGGTTAAGAAGTTCACTTCTCAATCACAGGCTCCAGGGTTCAATCCCACTCCAAGACAGTATCCATTACAGTAGCCTTCAGTCAACCCATACTCACTTACTTTAGCCCTTCATTCTCTATATAACATAGACCATCAACAACTTTTTGCCATTGTTCTTGACCCTGGGTTGTTTTTTCTGCTTCTGTCTGGTTGGATTCCTGCTTTTTCAGTTCTACCTCAATATCCCAACTCCAGGACATCAGTTCTTCTGCATTCCTTGTGGCTTCCAGCTTGTGGCATATGTTTCTCTGAGACAAGGCCTTCCTCTCCCAGGTCCTGTTGAGTTTGAATTGCCATTGATGCTTCTATCACTTCACTTTTTTTTCTAAGTAGGAGCTGGCCCTTTGCAAACCCATTTTTGTCTCTGAGGAGACGTGGTCCATATGAGTCTAGATTCTGTCCTTTAACCTGTCCGGTGTGGGAGGCCACATCAGGATCGTGCATTCTACTTGCATGGCTCTCAGGGTCATTGAGGTGTATGAACCACCACCACTGGAACATGGACTGGAATTTGGTGATGGTTGAGCCTTGTGAGTAAAAATAGGCAGATGGAAACATGCATGCATGTATGCATGTATGCATGTATGTGCACACATACATGTATGTATGTGTGCATGCATGCATGTCCTGGGCATGAGTTTAAACCGCATCCAATAATGAGTCTGTAGTTTGGGAGTTCCAAGGTTTCGTGGAGTATGGAACCACCTCTTAACCATGATTGTTCCCAGGTCTACTCTGACCCAGAGTAGTAGCACCTGTCAGCTAGCCTATGTGAAGACAATCCATCTGAGTGTGGAATGCAGAAATATCCCTAGTTGGAGTCATGGCACACAGTAAAACCACTAGAAGTAACAGATTCCTAGCTGTTGTCACTGCGTCCTTTTAGGAGAGGGACACTCTGACGTAAAACCCTTAGTTTCCTATGGTTACTGGTCATCTCGCTTCAGCTTGTTACCAAGTACTAATCTGAGAGGCTCTGAGTGGTACTCATGTTGTACAAGCATATATTATTATAATCCAATGAGGTACAGATGTCTCTTTACGGTGTCCTCATTCGTCATCCCATCTACTGAAAGCTCTATGGTAATGGAAGGAAGAGAGATAACGTATTCAGATTAACAATGTTGGAAGTGCACAGTAAGTCACAACTTTTGTCTGTCACCTATGCTTCAAACCATGCAGATCTGCAATGGGACTGAATAGTCATCTGGGAGGTCATGGATGGAAAGTCAGAAATGTTATTGACAATTAGGAAGCACAAGAAGATGGCAATCATCTATGAAGATGGAGCAATCCCCATATATGTGTGTATGTATATGTACGAACGGTGAACATGCATTTGTGAATGTGTGTGTATGTGCAAGTGTGTGTGTGTGTGTGTGCAAGTGTATATATGGATTGTAACTGCAATTCAAAGGTCCAGCTGTGTCATGTTGAGTCATGTTAATCTATCTCAGAACTGTTAAAATGATGTTAAGTGTACTCATATCTGTGGAATACTCAGCCACTTGCACACTAATTCAATGAGCTTAGTAGTTTGGTTGATTTAACAACCGAACAATAATGGTGGGAAATTCTGATCAAGATTTATTCAATTATTGTGTATTAGATCTGTTATTTATTGGTAACACCATATTTTATTCTGTTTTATTCCTCACACCATTTTGCTCACACATTGCTTCAAACCCTAAGCACGAACCAGGCCCAATTCATAAACATGAAAGGATTGTTCAACCCAACAAAGAAACATACTAAGCTCAGCTACCAAATTCTATCAGAAGACACATTGAGCTGGCCATGAACTCACACGAAGAACTCATCTCATGCAAACTGAAGAAGGAACTTTTTTTTTATCCTGAAATGTTGGAATTTTAAAAATGGAATTTTAAATATTTCTACATCTTTGTTATTTATTGGTCACACCATATCGTACACATTTTTATTCCTCACTTGCATTGCCACAAGGATTATATTACAACTCACCATTTTGCTCATATATTGCAAGGCTTCAAATGAATTTTCAAACACTTAATGAGGAAAAACTTAATTGACATGACATAGAGAGTCTTCTTTTTCATCATTACTGCTTAATCCTATTTCTTCTCTGATCAGAGAGAACTATGTTCAAATGCATTCCAGTTGTGACCATCCTGTCTTTTGGTTCAGACATAGTTTATTAAGACAACATTATTCAATGTGCTGTTTATTTTCTTTTAAACGGTAAGACGTCATTTGATAGTTATTTCTAACATGTCAAGTGACCACTTACGGGACCTCACATAAACTGAAGTAATCTTTTCAAAGAGCAGGGTGGGAAACCAGAAAAGAACAGAAACAATTCTTTTGAATCGGGAAAAGTTTGAATTACATACATACATTCACACACACAAAAACATTTATTTATGATGGAATACTGAAAAGTTCCTGGCTTTAAGGGTATCGCAAAAAGGCTTGGTTGGAGACCCAACTTTCTGAGTTCTTTTACAGGGCTTAGAAATACTGAAGGACTGTTGCAATTAGTGTGTTAATCTGAGAAGGGAATATGTTGAATAAAATCATAATTAACTGATCCTCTTGTATTTTCTTCTACCTAAAGCTAGGAACACACACACACACACACACACACACACACACACACACATGCATGTATCACCATAGTTTGCAACAACGATTTTTTCCTACAGAGTGAAAAGTAGATTGTATGATGCTTGTGCTAGAACTGCAATGCTGCATGGTAATGAAACAGGCCTTGGAGATAGAAGAGTTATGAAACCTAGAAAGAAATGAAGCAGGCATGTTCTGTTGGATGTGTATTGGGTCACTATTCCTAGTTTTGTAAAGAAAGGAAGCAATCCTAGTTTATCAACTGGTATATATTTTATTGCTCCTGGAATGGGGAAAAGCAAAACATCAGCCATGGCATGATTTAACTCTTTTAGTTCCATATTTCCTTTGAAATGCACTAACATTTTTTCAGTTAATTTTGAAAATAATGAAGAATTTAGTAAAATTTTACTTTGTCATTATAAAGATGGTGTATGGATTACTTTAAAACAGGAAATTTGTACCAAAGAACAAAAGTGCATTGGTATCAGGTGCAGTGGTATCAAAAGTGAGGTACTGAATGAGATTACTGTCAGACACAAGTCTTCTATGATCTCAAACCTCATTCTCAACCAATTATTCTTTTTTATCTAAGATTTTCAAAGCAGAAGACATCAGAAGTTGCAACAATAATTGCTTTGCCATTAGCTTTAGTAAATTATGTGAAGAGTACAAAAACTGTTTCAGTTTACTGCAAAAAGAAGCAAGTTGTTGACCTGCTTTGAAGCAAAATTATTATTACACAATAGCAACTGTCATCACAAACAACAGTCTTTAAAAACAGTTTCAAGAATCTTTGTTGTAGAATCATTACAAAATTTTTGATTGGTATTCTTCTCCTGCAAATGAAATGTTTCATGATCACTGATTTGAGTTTACTCATAACAAGAACAAGTAACATGATAACAATAATAAATACTAATTGCTAAGTTTAGTTGAGCCAATGATTCCACTTCTATACAACAGCTTTACTGTGGAGGCACAATGGTCCAGTGGTTAGGGCAGCGGACTTGTGGTCATAGGATCGCGGTTTCGATTCCCAGACCGGGTGTTGTGAGTGTTTATTGAGCGAAAACACCAAAAGCTCCACGAGGCTCCGGCAGAGGATGGTGGCGAACTCTGCTGTACTCTTTCACCACAACTTTCTCTCACTCTTTCTTCCTGTTTCTGTTGTGCCCGTAATTCAAAGGGTCAGCCTTGTCACACTGTGTCACGCTGAATATTCCCAAGAACTACGTTAAGGATACACGTGTCTGTGGAGTGCTCAGCCACTTGCACGTTAATTTCACAAGCAGGCTGTTCTGTTGATCGGGTCAACTGGAACCCTCGACGTCGTAAGCGACGGAGTGCCAACAACAACAGCTTTACTAATTTTATATAACAGCCAAATCTTTCTTAGCAAATTCTTTGCCATTTTTATAACTTAAAACAAAATCAAATACTTTCTTCAGTTAGCTTCCTATGTAGAGTATGCCTGTTCAGATAGAGATGATAAGCTACAAAAAGAAAAAAAAAAAGAAAAAACAGTCCTTTCTAAGTTAACTATTGGTCTTTATTCATTTCTCACTCTCTTTCTCTCTGACTAACATTCTATAAACTATGACATATCTCAAAGTTCAGTTATATCACCAACACTCTTTCTTTAATATAACTGGTTGGCACTCCGTTGGTTACGATGATGAGGGTTCCAGTTGATCCGATCAACGGAACAGCCTGCTCGTGAAATTAACGTGTAAGTGGCTGAGCACTCCACAGACACGTGTACCCTTAACGTAGTTCTCGGGGATATTCAGCGTGACACAGTGTGACAAGGCTGACCCTTTGAATTACAGGCACAACAGAAACAGGAAGTAAGAGTGAGAGAAAGTTGTGGTGGAAGAGTACAGCAGGGTTCGCCACCATCCCCTGCCGGAGCCTCGTGGAACTTTAGGTGTTTTTGCTCAATAAACTATCACAACGCCTGATCTGGGAATCGAAACCA
>NC_068994.1:18970053-18973952 GCF_001194135.2 Octopus bimaculoides
TGTGTGCGTGTGTGTGCGTGTGTGTGTGTGTGTGTGTGTGTGTGTGTGTGAATCTTTTTTTCATATCAATTTATACATAAAAACACTTTAACCTTAAACTGAATGATTACTCAACACTTTTTCTAGAGTATATATTTAACTTTTTCAAGGAAAAACTTCACCTTTATCAGACTGTCTGATGAAGGTGAACAAGCCAAAACCTTTTTTTATAACCTTTTGTTCGTGTTACACTATATCGTTAGCAAAAACATGTAAATGTGCCTGTTTAGTAGACAGTGATGTCATCAGCTTATAAAGCCAACTGCAAAACCTGTGACAGAAGAAATGGCTGGGTAATAATGAATATCATAAAGTACCAAAGAAAATTCTAATTCTCAGCAAGAATAGAAGAGGCATTCAAGTAACTTTGTGTGCATCATCTTTTTTTATTTAACACAAGAAGGCCATCATATGCGTGTGTGCATGTCTGTGTCTGGTATGTGTGTGTGTGTGTGTGCACATGATTATATATATATATACATACATACATACATATATATATATATATATATATGTATGTATGTATATATACACACACACACACACACACACACACACACACACACACACACATATGTATAAATTAACAAACCACCTACCCCTTTCTCTCTATATATAATGGACTGACAAATAAACATCGACCTATTTATGTTTGCAGCGATAACACTTATATTTACAATGCTTACATTACACTCACATCCAATAGGGGCAACAATCTTAACATGTTTGAATGATGGTAGGTTAAAGAGAGATCAGCTGATATGACATGTCTGTTATCAAACAATCACTGAAACCTTCTTTTCAGGTGCTGAATACCAACTCTCCTTCTCATATTCCCTCCCACGTCCCATTCCCAGTTTTCCGAGTTGCACTGTCAATGTAGGCACATTAAAAGGTAGGTCTAGCAAGATTGCTGAGATGCTTGAACGGAGGAGTGTTGCTGTATGTCGCATTCAAGAAGTAAGATGGAAAGGAGCTTCAGCCAGGTTCCTCACAGGCATGACACATAGGTATAAAATCTTCTGGGAAGGTAACAGCGATGGTTAGGTGGTATGGGCATACGTCTTGCAAAGAAATGGGTGGATAAGGCCATAGGGGTAGTCAAAGTGTGCAATAGGTTAATCTTGCAGAATAGTATAGCAACAATTATCTCTGCTTATGCACCCCAAGTGGGCCTACCAAATGAACAAAGGGACCACTTTTATGATATTCTTCTGCAGATTAGCTCAAAGACAAGTAGCAATGATCTCATCTTTGTGGGTGGGGATTTTAATGGGCATGTCAGGCAGCAGCCCAGTATCTTCTATGGTGTACATAGGGGCCATGGAATAGGTTCTCAAAACGAAGAGGGGACAAAGCTACTGCAATTCTATGATGCAAATAACCTATTGATCTGCAGCACCAACTTTAGGAAGCCAGCCACCTGATTACCTACCAATCAAGTAACTATGCTAACCAGATCATTACATTCTCACTAGACAGCAGGATGCAAGGCTGCTCCTAAATGCAAAGACCTTCCCTTGTGAGGAATGTGCCCCACAGCATAGACTAGTCATTAGTGAGTTTAGACTCCAGGCCAGAAGGATGCCAAAAAGTAGACCAATCTGGAAAAGAAGGATTTGGAAGCTCAAGGACACTTCATATGGTCAGAGATTCAGGGACATCTTGAGAAATTTGATGAGAGGGAGGAGGAACTACAGACTTGTAACATAGAGGGCAAATGGGAATTCCTGCAGGACAGCTTGCTGAGTGCCACAGACGAAATCTGTGGCTGGCGCAAAGTCCCATCCAGACCTAGGGTGACATGATGGTGAATTGGTGCTGTAGACAAGGCCATTAGGAAGGCTTGGGAGTGTTGGGGTAGCAGAGAACTGAATCAGATAGCCAGAAGGGAAGTTAGGAGACAGGTATATCTAGCCAGGGAAGAAGCAGAAAAGAAAAAGTTTGCCTATGTTCAGTGACATGAGGACCAAAGACTTGAAGTGTTTTCGATTGTAAGACAGTGTGTGAGAGAAAATTGTGAGGTCACAGGAGAGAAATGCATCTGCATGGATGATGGTGCACTTGCATTTAATGCAAATGTTGACCCAACTGAGGGACCAATTATCTGAATTGACAATACCTTGGTAGATAGAGCAATTAAGGATATGAAGACAGGGAAAGCCTCTGGCCCATCAAGAATCACCACTGAAATGCTCAAAATATCTGGTAGTGTGGATTATGGTCAAGTCACCTGTATTGTAAATCAGGTGGTACACAAAGGAGTCATACCCAAGTGCTACAAAGGTAATGGTGATCCCTTAGATAGAAATAATTAGAGAGGTATGAAATTGTTGGATCAGGTGATGAAAGTTATGGAGAGGATCATAACCAGATAATTAGGGAGAGAGTTAGTCTAGATGAGATGCAGTTTGGTTTTGTGCCTGGGAGAAGCACCACTGATGCTTTATTTCTGGCAAAGCATCTGCAGGAGAAATACCTAGCCAAAGATAAATCTCTGTACTTGGCTTTTGTTGACTTGGAGAAAGTCTTTGACAGGGTACCCTGATCCCTTATCTGGTAGTCAATATGGAAACTAGGAATAGATGAGTGATTGGTGAGAGCTATACAAGCCATGTACAGGGATGCTGTCAGTAAGGTGAGGGTTGGCAATGAGTACAGTGAAAAATTCAGGATACAAGTAGGGGTTCCCCAAGGATCAGTGCTCAGCCCCCACCACCACCACCACCACCACCTTCATCATAGTCCTCCAGGCAATAACAGAGGAATTTAAGACAGGCTGCTCCTGAGAGCTCCTCTATGCTGATGATTTATAAACATATATATATATATATATATATATATTCCAAAAATTTTACAAAAACATAAATGGAAAATTTAACAAAACCATAACAAACAGAATATTCATGGCTTATTCCTCATCAGACAACGTCCAAAAGATCATTACAATTTCAAGTCTTTAACATTGATATCGTTCACTTTTGGTGGCACTAGTGGTGAAAAGCCACTGGGAAATAGCTAACAAATGTACAGGGCAATGACGAAAACAAATGCAACAAAATAAAATATACATATACAACAAAAAAAGCCGCAAGACAAACAGAGGAAAATGAAAATGTCCTGTAGGACTGGAGACGAAAGAAGGACAGCTAGAAAGTCAGAACGAAGAGAGAAGTAGAGTATTGGGGAGGGAAAAAGAGAGGAAGAGAGTGGGAGGAATGCAAAAGTGAGGCAAAAAAAGAGAAAGAGACAGAAATGGACATCACACAAAAAATATTCCAAGAATATTTTACAAACAAGTAAAAATATCAGAAGTGCATGGTGTCACATATGTGTGTGTGTGTGTGTGCGCGTGCGCATGCATATGCATATGTATATGCATGTGTGTGAGAGTGTGTGTATGTTTATGTCTCCTTACCTTAACATTGTGTGATGGTTGTAAATGATTGTCACTGTCATACAAGCAGTGTCATTGATTTCCAATGATCTGTAGAAACATGTCTGGCCATGGGAAAACATTACCTTGCTTGAGAAACAGGTGAGGTTTGACCACAGGAAGGGCATCTAGCCAGAGAAAATCTGTCTCAATAGACTCCACTTGACCACATACAAGCATTGAAAAGTGGACATTAAAAATAAACAACATCAACCCCAAATTAGACAGATATGGGTGCAGGAGTGGCTATGTGGTTAAGCAGCTTGCTTACCAACCACATGGTTTTGGGTTCATTCCCACTGTATGGCACCTTGGGCAAGTGTCTTCTACTATAGCCTTGGGCTGACCAAAGCCTTGTGAGTGGATTTGGTAAATGGAAACTGAAGGAAGTCTGTTGTATATATGTGTGTATATATATATATAT
>NC_068994.1:18974262-18979021 GCF_001194135.2 Octopus bimaculoides
CCCCACCATCACTTGACAACCGATGGTGGTGTGTTTACATCCCCGTAATTTAGCGATTCGGCAAAAGAGACCGATAGAGTAAGTACTAGGCTTACAAAGAATAAGTCCTGGGGTCGATTTGCTAGACTAAAAGTGGTGCTCCAGCATGGCTGCAGTCAAATGACTGAAACAAGTAAAAGAGTAAAAGAGTAAAAGAGTAAAGATATCCTCTAAAGATGATGAATTGGCCATCAATGTATAGGGAAAATTACACTTTAGCATGACTCAGTAATCTGAGAAACGTAGTTTTAAAAATATTTATATTAACTGTAGAACTAATGTTATGGGTATTTAATATCTAACATTCTTTAGAGATTGAATTTCAAAACTGTCTTAGTATTGAGTGATAGACATTTTAAAATTTATTGTTTTTGGTATTTTAGCATTCAAAATGGTCTGTGTGTCAGTAGTCCTATATAGGCTACTGTCGTGGTTTTTTCCAGAATAATAATAAAAAGAAAAGTAATTGTAAATATGAAAAGAATAAAATTTTAAAAAATTATGATTGCAAATAGTTTGATTCTTTATCTTGATATCAATACCAAAATATCACACAAAATTTCAAACTATGATTGACTATTTTTTTTATTCCACAGCAAATGGCTTTTACTTTCTAAAACTATTATTACAGACATATTTTTTTCTAACAAAAGAAAATATCTAAAATACTTGCTGAAATCTGTGCCCTTATTTTGGGGTATTTTTCTTACATTGAAAATGTTCTATAAAGAGAATAAACAAAAAATCTCTAACAAAAATAGCCTGAAGTATTTTCAACAAAAGAATACTCTCTATGTTGGCTGCACAGCTGAAGGAGACCTTAAATTTGTCTATTGAAAAACTTTCTATACCTGTGTGAGAGAGGAAAATGTTTATCAATTCTCTAAAGGAAAGCCTAACTTAGGATAAGCAACAGATTTTTAAAAAAAGGTACTGGGGTCAATTTGATAGACTAAACCATTAAAAGAGGTGTCCCTGCATGGCCACAGTCTAATGAGTGAAACAATTTAAAGAATAAGTGCATTAGTGTTACATGTTGTTTTTCAGGGATGCTGGCTGTGAGGATTGAAAGGGATAGAGATTAATAGCCATGATTAATATAAAAAATTAAGATGGCTTTGAACTTTTAAACTTGATCAACCTCATGACAAAGATGGAAGGATTATCTTTACTTTCTGTCTTTTACTTGCTTCAGTTAGTTGGCTGGAGCACAGCCTTGAAGGGTTTCAGTCGAATGAATTGACCCCAGTATTTGTCTTTTTGTTTTTTAAGTCTCATATTTATTATTTCAGTCTCTTTTGCTGAACCACTAAGTTACGGGGTGGGGTATAGAAACCAACACCGATTGTCAAGCAGTCATGGTAGGGGGCAAATACTAAGATACCCACACACATATATAAAAGGAGGGGGAGTAAAAAGTTCCTGGCTTTGGGTAAAAGAAAATACAGGATGATCAGTTAATTATGATTTTATTCAACATATTTCCCTCTCAGATTCACATGCTTATTGTAGTGGTCCTTCAGTTTTTCTAAGCCCCGTAAAAGAACTTCGAAGGTTGGGCCTTTTGTGATACCCTTAAAGCCAGGAACTTTCCAGCACCCTCTTGTATATCTATATATATTATGGGCTTCTTTCAGTTTCTGCTAACCAAATCCACTCCCAAGGCTTTGGTTGGCCAGAGGCTATAATAAATGACACTTGCCCACATTACTACACAGTGAGACTGAACCCAGACTCATGTAGTTCGGAAGCAAACTTCTGACCATACTGGCATGTCAGAACAAACTTTATTTTGTCTTCTCGTTAATAAAGAGAGGGCAAAAGATTTTAGAAGGCCTGGGATTTGACAGTTTGAAAACCACTAAGCTAATGCATCATGGTACTTATTTTCACAGCAATGTTTACAAAGCCATTAAGAATAAAGTGTTTTTGCAAAATGATATAATGCAGCAACAGTTACAGGTTATGAACAACCTAATTCTTCAGTCAGAAAGCAAGCACTTTAACAACTTGATCAACAGTGATTTTTGTTTGAAAATACCAATCTAATATTTTAATTTATTTTTTTATTATTTTTTGGCTGATGAAGCAAGGGGTTGGGTAGCTGTCATATTCAATTCTTAAAAAAAAATAACAAACTTTGTCTCATTTGAGCTCATGCTCCCTTATTCCACTTGGGAGGTATGCGTTCATTCCTTTAAAATTTTTAGTCATCTGATCACTGTAATTTGAATCCTAATCTCCACCCCAACTTCGACCAATTAATTATCCCCTTTTAGAACTGATGAAAGGCAATTTCCTAATCTAGAAGATAAATAACTTGTTTTCTATGTAGGATATGGTATACTTGGCTATCTCACCATCACTTCCACCCATTTATTTCAACAGTTTAATAACTGTTTCTTTTATATGGTTTTGTTTATTTCCTTGTTTGTCTTTCCCCAACTTCCCATATTTTACACCCATCCTTATTTTATAACATGTTTATTTATTTACATCTTTTTTTTTTTTCTGTATGTACAGTTAGTGTGGATGCAAATATCAATATCTGTATAATATATCAAACAGATCTGTTTGAATTTGAAAGTTGAACTATCCTCCACTGGCTAGAAATACACAAACAACACTGTCATAAATGTGTGACAGGAAAAACAAAAATCAAGAGTAAATTTTTTCGATTTTAAGCCATTTGAGATTGCACTGAATGTTTTAAGGTGAATCATATAAATCAGACTTGAAACTAAAAGATTTCTGATATACCAGTTTGTTTATACACTGACATATTTCATTTTCTTATGTACTATTTCTATTTAGTCAAGTTTCTTCAAACTATCAGTTTATTTTCCTTTCTTTATATCATTTCCCTTTATTATATAAGGTCCTTAAACATATAAACCTACCATAAAATATGATGCAAAAAATTAATTTCAAATAAATATATAAATATGTCACAAGGGACTTTTAAGAAAACTCCAGTTTCAACTCATATTTAAATATTTTTAAGTAGTTAAATATTCTTTCATAGCACAGAGTGTTGTAGATGTATCAGAGTTATCTATTTTCAGTAATCAGTTGAGCTAAGGCACAGTAGAATACACGATGAAACACAAGCAGCAGATTTCAACCAAATGGCCTATAAGTACATGGTCCAATATCTTATCTACTCATCTTTCCACTGAATCACATAAATAAAATACTCTTTGTTCAAACTAGCTTTACCCAGCTCTGTTGACATGCTATTTCTTGTGGAAGTGTCTTCTCTACATCTCACAAGAATTCATCATTTTCTTTGACCATTTCATGCTTTTTCTACGATGACATATCTAAATTGACACATCTGACCAGTCAACCAATTATTTGAACTGAGAATAGTGTGACCATAGCTCTTGAAACATATAGGGTCATTCCAGTAAAATTCAACAAGGATCTGTTGTGAAGGTTCTTAGATCTTCTTCAAATTTAGACCATTTCTTTTGCAGACTTCCTTGTGCTGTTAAGCGCTTGATGATTCCACTGCTATCACAAACATTTTTACCATGTGATGTGGCAAAGAAGTACCATTCTGCTTTTAACTAAAATCCTACTCATAGAACAACAAATTAGAAATATTCTTGTTGTTTTTATTCTGTGCTGATGATCAGTCACTGAAATAAATAATCTCTATTTCAGGAAAGTTGGATTTCAGTAATTCATCAATCAATCAATACCTTTCCTATTGAGTAACTGTAACTCCCTTTTACTCTGAAATCATATGATCATAAATATTATAGAGAACCCATTTCAGGTCACCAGTCACTATTTGGTCCAAAAAAGGCTCATTCATTAGATGTGACAGCAAAGAAAAGCACACATTCACTCTCTGTGCGGGATTAGATTCAGAAAGTTTGTGAGGAACCCATTGACTCAATTTGCCAGCACTTCTGATGGCATGCAGGTGTCGATGAATGATTGAATGACCAAATCCAAGCCTCTCTGCTAATTCCTCAACAGTTACAATGGATTTTGTTCCACCAGGGTTTGCAGGATGTCCTCATCGAACTCTAGAGATCTTCCAGGACAAGGCCCATTTTCTAGGTTGTTGTTTTGAGCTCAGAATTTCTGAAACTATATTCTGCATTAATATTCTTCACACTTTCCTTTGTCTTGTTGTCTTTATTGAACTTATAAAGCAAAATATGCTGAATATGCTCCTTTGTCACTTCCATTATGGCTTTGAAAAAATAACTGTTAAAATCGAACTGCACTAAGAATAAGTAAGGTAAAATTACTTCTTGCTTTTATAGCAAGCAGATGCAGGTAGTTTATCCCATCCACCTTCAACATTTAGTTCATGCAATTGAAAAAACTGCATTATTTATGGGATGACCCAATATATATACTCGTATATGTATATGTGTGTGTGTGTGTGTGTGTGTGTGAATGTGAGACATTCTGTGTGTGTTTATAGATAGATAGACACACATATCTATACATACATGTATATAGCAAATTTTAGAGGTAATACTTGATAATTGCAAGTACCTGTATATGCCAGATAGTGGCCGAGGTAAAAGAATAAATTAAAAACGTAAAATTAAAACAGAACACAAAGGATTCCGCGGTACACATGCTTCAAGCTTTATACACAAACAGTCGTTGCATCATTATATGGGTATATAATTGATAGATAGGATGGTATAAAGCTATCTTCAGCCACAAATATATTCTTTCCCAAGATTAT
>NC_068994.1:18979628-18981186 GCF_001194135.2 Octopus bimaculoides
TAGATATGTGTAAACTGTAAATTGGGGATGGGATTTTTATCTGTATATCTAATGAAATAAATTTTGAAATTGAAATAAAATGTTACTCAAAATGTGGAGGGTTTTTTTTTTATCGTGAGTGCCACTGACTTGCCATTGAGATATGACTCTGGAGGAAGCAATTGCAACAAATTCTCCAAAACAAGTCAGAGATTTGTTTGCAGAGCTTCCCATTCAGGGTAAGTTGCTTAAAAGCTACATACTAGCTTAAAAGCAACCCAATAGGGCGACCTCGGGCCGACGGAAACCATGTGTGTCGATCTGATAGACAGAAACTGAAAGAAACCCATCATATATATAAATATATATACGTGTATCTGTGTGTTTGTATCTTTCTGTCTGTGTTCATCTTCCACCACTGCTTGACAAATGTTGTTGGTGTGTTTACATCATCATAACTTAAAAGTTCAGAAACAAGAGACCAATAGAATAAGTACTAAATATAAGTAAAATAAGTCCTGGAATTTATTTGTTGACTAAAACCCTTCAAGGCAGTGTCCCATCATGGCTACAGTCAAATGACTGAAACAAGTAAAAGATAGAAGATAAATCCAAAATTGACATCATTTAAATATAAATTTAAATGTCCTGAAATGCAATAATAACTATACTTATTTAGTGGCTAATAACATAATTGCATTCAGTTTTGAAATGACCGTTTCTCATTTTAATTTACTTCAAGACCATGTACTGTACATATGATATCTGATGATGTCTGATAACAATCAGAGATGAAATAAGTAGAAACGAGATGTAGACATGAATATTATTGAGTCTCAGGGAGGTGATGACAAATGACTGTAACTTTTGGCAATTTGCTGTGCTTGAGAAGACACATAAAGCTTAGTGAAATCATAGTTGTGGCCAGAGCCATTGACACATGAAAGGCACTCATGCCAGTGACATGTAAAGGGCACCCGTACCAGTGACATGTAAAAGGCACCTGTGCTAGTGATATGTAGAAGGTACTGATGCAGGTGATACATAAAAGATGCCCTGTACACTCAGCAATCATAGAAACCAAGCCAAGATAGACTGGAGCCTAGTGCAGCTCTCTGATTTACTAGCTCCAGTCCAGTTGTCTTACCCATGCTAGTATGGAAAACGAGTGCTAAATGTTGATGATGATGATGATGATACACACTACAAGTCATGGTTAATGTTTCTGAAATTTAAAATCTATTAACAAAGACAGGGATCTGAAGTTTTATACTGTGAAAATTAAAGTGCATCCTTGCATGATGTAAGAAGAGAGTAAGTGTTAGTGTCAGCATCCAGCCCTAAAACACTGTCACAAAAGAGAGTCTCATGATGAGAATGATTACACATGGGTGACAAAGACTTGTGGTGGTTTGCTGTGCTTGAGAAGACATGTCAAGCTAAGTGGAACTATAGTCACAGCCAGTACTGGTGCATGTAAAAGGCACTTGTGTCTGTGACATGTGAAAGGCACTTGTGTCAGTGACATGTAAAAGGCACTTGTGTCAGTGACACGTAAAAGGCACTTGTGTCAGTGACA
>NC_068994.1:18981555-18984325 GCF_001194135.2 Octopus bimaculoides
AAAGGCACTTGTGTCAGTGACATGTAAAAGGCACTTGTGTCAGTGACATGTGAAAGGCACTTGTGTCAGTGACATGTAAAAGGCACTTGTGTCAGTGACACGTAAAAGGCACTTGTGTCAGTGACATGTAAAAGGCACTTGTGTCAGTGACACGTAAAAGGCACTTGTGTCAGTGACATGTAAAAGACACTTGTGTCAGTGACATGTAAAAGGCACCTGCTACACTTATAAAATGGTTGGCATTAGGAAGGGCATCCAGCTGTAGAAACCACATCAAAGCAGATGACTGGAGCCTGGTACAGCTCTCTGGCTTACCAGTTCCAGTCAAACTGTCTAACCCATGCCAGCTTGGAAAGTGGACACTAAATGATGATGGAGATGAGGATGATGATGATAAAGTTTTTGATGTTCCTGGTGGAGACTGGTAGTTAAGGTTTAGGATGTGGAAAGCTGGAACTTTGGCTAGGAGATCAGGGGATGTGGTAGAGGGCACTGATCAGAAATGAATGTAGAAGGAAGTAAAGAATGGGAAGACTTTGAAAAACACAGATGAAGATGAGAGAAGAGAAAATGAGAGTAAGTGGGTTGATGAAGGGGATGTGAAGGACAGAACAAAATGGGATTACTGGCATAAGAAGTTATGAGATAAGCAAGGAAAATGTTCTTAAACTTCCTATTGCTGCTGTTGAAATTAAAACAAAGTTGTTCCTATTGTTTAGCCTTGAGTATAATTTCTATTTATTATTCTTACTGAAGGTGTTTTTGGTTAGCAACACAACAAAAAATATTGGAGTTTCTTATACATAGATAGTATTCCTTAAGAAACCTTTTTTCCACATTTTAAACTCCCCAAATTAGGGGATTCTTTATACACGTTAAAATACGGTAATTACCTCTTTAAAGTCTACAGTCACTGGAAATTATGTTAATAGATATTATACATAATTATATAATAAAGTGATTAGCTGGCAAAGTTGTTATCATGTGAGACAAAATGCTGAACAGTATTTTTCTGGCTTTTTTTTATATTCTGAATTTAAATTACGTTAAGGTAGACTTTGCCTTTCATCTTCTCAAATTCGATAAAATAGGTACCAGTTGAGTACTGGGGTTGGTATAATTGACTTGCCATCTTCTCTTAAAACTGCTGACTTTGTACCAAAATTAGGAGAAAAAAATAGTTTGGAAGAATTGTGAATAATTATTTTAAATGTAAATCAATTTGTCAGCAAGCAGGTATGAAATGAATAAATAAATAGCTAAATATAACATATTTAAGCCAAAGCAAAAATCTTTACAAGTTTTAAAAACGATTAACAAATTCCGTTTTCAGTCAAATCAAGGAATGATATAAAAAGGAAAGTTACCTACCTTGAATTTGCATTTTTTTTTTTTTTTCGTTTTTAAATTCAATTATTTCATTTCACTTTCATGTCTTCATTGTTTATAACTAGATTTATCAAGGAGATCAAAGCGCATAGTTTAAATCCAATTCAGTTCATGAATTTTCTTGTTCTCGAAGCCAAAGGCGTTATTTATATATTTTTAAAAGCAAGTTGTTTAACTCTGAAAATAAATGTACAACTTCGTCGGCGATTCTTCTGTTTTCCACTCATTTTTTTCAGGTCGCTACATTAAATTATCTCCCCTAGACTCTTCACAGGGAAAACTCATAATTTGTTTACGTTTAGTAGGTTACATGAACAATTTACCATCAGATCTTGTTAAATGTCTTCTAACCACTTGAAATTTTTCAAATTTCAGCAAATTATTTTTAAAAAATGTAATTCTGATGATGAAAATCGCAATTATTATTTTTTTTACTTTCTAGAAACAAATAAAGAAATTACATTTAAAGTTATGTGATTTTTGCCAATTGAAAACTTCTATGTCTGTTGATTTCCATTGCTATGGAGATTAGCAGACACGAAACCTTTACATGATCTCATGTTGGCGGTGGGATCTGGGTTGCAGTTGATATGAACGTCAGTAGTGACAGGGATACTGTTATGTCTAGCGTGTCTATTATGTGTGAGGCATTCTTGTATAGTTATGCCCTTATATATGTGTGTGTTGTTATATGTATTTCATTTGTGATTGTTGTTGTTGCTGCAGGTGCACGATGTTATTGTAGTTATTGTTGTCATCGTTGTTGTTGTTATTTTTGTTGCTGCTGTAAGTATTGTGGTTTTCTTGGTTTTGTATGTTCATATTGTCGTTGGTGTTGCAATGTCCTAATTTCCAACTCATCATAGTGAATCCATTCACAAGGCTTTGATCAGCCCAGCTATAGTAGAAGACACTCGCTCAAGGTACAGAGTAGTGAGGTAGAACCCGGAACCATGTAACTGAGAAACAAACTTCTTAACCATGCCTGCACTAATACACACACACACATACACACACGATTTCATATTATATTATATTATATTATCACACCTGTCTGATGAATGGTTATGGGAAACTGAGTAACAGCTTGTAAAGTTTATTGCGGCTTCAATAAAATAGTATCTATCTATCTATCTATCTATCTATCTATCTGTATGTATGTATATGTGTGCATGTGTCTATATATATATATATATATATATATATATATATTGATAGAAAGGACAACAAAAGAAAGAAAGAAAGAGACCTCGATATTATGTAAATAGAGGAATTTATCTGTAAAAATATGTGACACTTATTCGGTAGCCATGATAAAACTCTGAGTTTCAGATTCCGGGGTGGGAACCCACGCCAACATCTCTTCAGTTATCTGGCCATT
>NC_068994.1:18984335-18985797 GCF_001194135.2 Octopus bimaculoides
TCTGTAAAAATATGTGACACTTATTCGGTAGCCATGATAAAACTCTGAGTTTCAGATTCCGGGGTGGGAACCCACGCCAACATCTCTTCAGTTATCTGGCCATTGAAAATTCCTGTGAAAAATTACCGTTTAACAAAGGGAAATTACTGTGTGGTTGACTGTTATTAAGAAAAAAAGCTATAGACCGCTAAGTGAGGGGAGGGAGTAGAGGTAAGGGAGTAGAAAATTCTATAGTGTTCGCATAAGCGCACCAATCCGTACATTCGCCTATATGTATATACTAAGACACCCGTGCTTGAAACACACACATGCTCACCCACACACTCGCCAAAACCTATACATATATGTACATATATATACCCGCGTACACACCCACACACACACGCACTCAACAACCTCGCACCCATACACACGCATGCAAAAAAAATATTAAAAAAAAAAAAATTATAGGGTTAAAAGCAAAATACAGAAGAAAGTGTGAGAAAGCTATAAGGTTAAAACGCATCTAATATGCGCATATTTTCGCATGCACGTGCATACATCTATATACGTATGTACCCGCACACACGCACACATTCACAAGCGCGCACATAAGGTTCCATGTACGTATCTATAGACACACAGTAAAAAACAGGGTGGAGGGGAGAAAACAGAAAAATATGTGTGGAAAAAATGCAAAACAGTAACTCTATAATTATGTAAAAAGTATATAAGAAATCTAAGTAAAAAGTATAGAAAGATAAAAAGCTTATACATAGACACAATATAGAAAGCAAGTCCTATCAGTAAACACAGGGGGACCAAAAACATAGCAAATATTTAGCCACATGTGGACATGATCCGAAAAGTTCAGTCCTTGAATTTAGACATGTGGCAGGGTCTAAGCTGCCTTTCCAGATGAGCCATCTTTCCATATCACATAGACCGCACCTTCCACTGCCGTTGGTGTAAGGTTTACACTTGGCTGAGATCTTCTAATGGATGTTGTAACTGACACCTTTATCTTTTAAAGACCATATATGACTGGATAATTTGGTCGTTTTCCTTTTGTCCCAGTTTTTGTGTGTTGTGTGCGATTATATTTTTAAAGTTAGCAGTTGAGCTGAAACTGATTTTTAAGTTATGTCTGTTGAAGATCTTTCTATATAAATATAAGGACACAGGAAATGTGTCAAGGCCGACAGGAAGCGGTCCAGCTTCCTAGGGCTAAATAACAGCAGTATGATTCCCTTATTGGGACTGTCACATTGAGTTGACAATATACAGCTGCTATATATATATATATGTATATATGTATATATATAGGTGAGAAAGTTGGTATGTGAAAGCACGTGGTTGGATGTATAAAAGACAATAAGAGTGAAAAAACTACAGAAGGCTTGTGTTACATGGTTAAAGTATATATTTAAATTATGGCAGAAAAATGTAAGAAAAATGTTATAAAAATGTTATAAAATCTTTT
>NC_068994.1:18986235-18989397 GCF_001194135.2 Octopus bimaculoides
GAAAAAGGTTTCCTTATTTAATCTAATCTGTGTTGGTGTTTTAATGGCACATTGATAAAAAGGAAAGATTATAAATTGTGGTAGCATTTGTTTTGCGCATTTTTCAATATGATCACTAAACGGTATCATTCGGTATTCTGATTGGTTTCTATTAGCCCATTTATTCTATCAGAAGAATTTTTATTCATTAAGATAGAAGAAATACACATAATTATATATATATATATATATATATATATTTCAGAACGTAACCACATGTGAATCATTGGCAATTTTCTTCCGCCGTCCTCCTTTCTATTGGACTTTCCTCTGTTTCTGAAGAAGAGCTTTGCTCGAAACGTTAATCAAAACTGCTGACAAATGGTACAAGCACCACCCTGAAGCTGTAACTGAGGAAGAAAATATAATGATTCTTTGGGACTTCCTAGTATGTACACACAGGACCATCAAAGCTAATAAATCAGATATCATTGTGAAAGACCAAAACAATAAAGTTTGTTTATTGATTGACATAAGCATACCCTGTGACAATAATATCCCATCAAAAGAATTTGATAAGCTCAGAAAATATAGAGATATGCTAATCGAAAAGATGTGGCATCTCAAGACAGTTACAATACCCAAGATTGTAGGAGCACTTGGAATGATCAAAAAAAGAACTGAAAATTATTTAAGAATGATCCCTGGCTTATCATCCATGCAGGAAGTGCAAAATATTGTCTTAACTAGTATACCACCCATACTGAGAAGAACATTGTTGCTGTGCTTATTTTATCAACCCCAAAATGATGAAAAATAAAGTTAATCTCAGTGGCATTTGAACACAGAACATAAAATAAGGAAAAATGATGTTAAACATTTTAGTCTGGCATGGTAACAACTCCACCAGCTCGCCACCTTAATAATAATAATAATAATAATAATAATAATAATAATAATAATAATAATAATAATAATAATAATCATTGTTTCTATTATAGATACAAAGCCTGAAATTTAGGGTTGGGGCAGACAATTAAATCAATCACAGTAATTGATTGATTCATTCTTTTATCAACTCTGGAGGGATGGAAAGCAAAACTGACCTCAGTAGCATTTGAACTCAATACATAAAGGCATTTCATCCATCACACTACTAATGCCACCAAACAACATACTCAATAACAATAATGATCATAATAACTTCTTCCATTGACACAAAGCCACATCTTATAACAAGTGGTATAATTATTTGAATCCACTCTTGTACACACCTGGTACTTATTTCATTGACCCAGGCAGTTGTGAAATTAGCATATATTTTGAAAGAAAAATATTCTCTATCACATAATTCAGATGCTTTATCTTGGACACCACCTGAAGATAAAACGTGAATGATAAAGCAGGAAATTGCACTGAATTTAATAGGCAGTTCTTGATCTCATGCATCAGATATGGCCTGTAGAGGTCATGGCTACAACTTCCTCTTGAACTAAATAATAGAGAGGAAAACCATTTTCTGTATATCTCCTCTGTGTGTGTGTGTTTGTGTGTATGTATGGTGGTGGGCATGAGTGAATGAACGTGTAAATGTATAAGTGTGCATGTTAGTGTTTTGTTCATGAATAATGGATTTTATGGGCAATAAGTACTTCATATTGATAAAGCCATCAGTATAAAAAAAAAAGCTTTTATTTACGTATTTGTTTTCCATTTTTTTCTTTTTTTTTAAATTTATTTTATTTGATTATATATACATATATATATACTGCAAATTTACAAAATTCATCTCCAAAAGTAAAAATACAAAAATCTGAAATAAATGTTAATGACAGATCTTCATAAGTGAGTGATTTAGCAGTAGCAGTAGCTGAAGATTCAGCAGAAAACATTTTACTTCTGTGACAATATAGATTTATGCAAGCTTTGTCAAACTTTCACTGACTTCCCACAGTTTTTTGGCAACCCCTGCATCATAGCCTTTTGCATTGGCACATCCTACTTGAAGGTTATCGAAATACTTTCCACTATGCTCCTCAATACCTTTTTCAATAGCACAATAAATAGTAGTTTGAGCACCTTCTTCTATAGACTGAAATGAAAAGAAAACAGGAAAAGGGACGTAATTAGATAAAAATAGTAAAGGATTACTCCAAACATTTACTGGTTTGCTCTCAGTTGGGTATTCAAAATTTGTTATTCAACAGTTAATATATAAATCCAATGTTCTTATAAGATAAGAATTTAGAGATATATTCAGTTGGGTATCTGAATATATCATCTTAACCATATTGGTTTCCTGGTTTATATAATATCAGCAATATATATGTATATATGCACCTGTCTTCATCTTTTTTTTTTTTTTTGTGAATTCTCCCTAAGGGCATCCAGCTGTAGAAACTCTGCCAAATTAGATTGGAGCCTGGTGTTGCCATCCGGTTTCACCAGTCCTCAGTCAAATCGTCCAACCCATGCTAGCATGGAAAGCGGACGTTAAACGATGATGATGATGATGATGATGATATAGTCGCAGGAGTGGGTGTGTAGTAAGTAGATTGCTTACTGGGTTCAGTCCCACTGTGTAGCACCTTGGGCAAGTGACTTCTACTATAGCTTCAGGCTGAACAAAGCCTTGTGAGCAGATTTGGTGGATGGAAACTGAAAGAAGCCCGTCATACATACATACACACACACACACATATATGTATGTATGTGTGTGTGTGTATATATGTTTGTGTGTCTGTTTTTGTCCCCCCCCCCACACACACACATCGCTTGACAACCGATGCTGGTGTGTTTATGTGCCCGTAACTCAGCGGTTCGGCAAAAGAGACAGATAAAATAAGCATTAGGCTTCCAAAGAATAAGTCCTGGGATCAATTTGCTCGCCTAAAGGCGGTTCTCCAGCATGGCCGCAGTCAAATGACTGAAACAAGTAAAAGTATAAAAGAAAAGAGTAAAAGAACATATAAAATTACAAGAAGTAGGCATTTTGTCGAGTGTACTAACGATCCCACCAGCTCACTGTTCAGTAGTTAGGCATTTTGTCAGGAGAGCTAACAATTCTTTAGGTTCACTGCTTTATGCAGTTAAACATTTTATCCAGCGTGCTTATTGATTCTGCCAGCTCGCTCTCTTTGGAGCAGATGTAAGGGGGATAACTGCACTCGTCCAAGCTTTTAC
>NC_068994.1:18989911-18990593 GCF_001194135.2 Octopus bimaculoides
TATATATATATATATATATATATATATATATATATATATATGTATGTATATATATATATATGTATGTATGTATGTATGTATACATACACACACATACATTTTGGGCTTCTGTACAGTATCTGTCTACCAATTCCACTTACATGGTACTAATCAAACTGTAGCTGTAATTGAAGGCAGTTGCACAAAGTGCTACTAGTGGGACTGAACCTGTGGCCACAAGCTGAACTTAAGCATTTTGAAACCAACATTGTATTCAGAAACATGATGAAATTCCCTTAATGGTTATCAACTCAAAAGCCATGTTGAGTTCTGTTGCTGTTAGGGTGTTTCATCCTTTAACAGCTGGCATAGACGCAGAAATGTAAATAACTCATCATAATTGTTGTTCTGATCCTACTCGTCATTGTTGTCATTCTCATTGCTATCATGATCATTTTAAATTCTGTTTAAAATGCTTGCATAGGATGGACAAGACTGCAGCAGATATTTATATAGGCACAAGCGTGGGTGTGTGGTAAGAAGCTTGCTTTTCAACTACATGGTTTCAAGTTCAGTTCCACTGTGTGGCACCTTGGGTCTTCTACTATAGCCTCAGGCTGACCAAAGCCTTGTCAGTGAATTTGGTAGACGGAAACTGTAAGAAACCCATTATATATATATATATATATATATATATATATAT
>NC_068994.1:18993339-18994266 GCF_001194135.2 Octopus bimaculoides
TATATATATATATATATATATATGAGTGTATGCGTGTATATATACGTATATTTATGTTTATGTATGTACTTATGTGTATGTGTATATATATGTATGTGTATGAGTATATGTATGTATGTGAGTGTGTGTGTTTTAGTATAGATGTGTTGATATGTTTGTATATTTGTGTCTATGTATATATGTTTAAATATTTATTTTTATATGTATTTATATATGTGTATCTGTATATATCTTGGTCTTATTATTAATTTATTAATTTATTATGTATTAGAATTTAAAATTCATTAATATGTTTTATAAAATAGCTGTGGCTTTTTTATGTTATTAGTTATATAAACTTTAAATCTTTCATTCATTTTTTTTTATGTAGTATTCTTTCATTCATGTTTTCGTATTATATTCTCTATTTTAACGTAGTATTTTCGCGCGACCTCTTGCTTAAAACGCTATAGGTATTAGTTAACGTCTTAGCTTTAGTTTGAATTATGGAAATGTATGGATAAGTACTGTTTTTACTTTGCTAAACGATTTTCTACTATTTGAAAATATGTATTCTTGTTTTTTATATTATTCATTTGGTTTTTTTAAAGATTATTTTTAATAGATAACTTATTTAACACTAAATTATTTAGAAGTTAGAGTATCATTTCTCCATTATATAAGACTTCGATTTGAATAGTGTTGATATATTTTCGATTATTTTTGATTAATAATATTTGATTAATAATTAGTCTTTATTGTTTATAATATCATTAAAGGTTTTTTTTTATTAAAACTTAGTATATATAAAGTTTAATCTTTTATTCTTAATAATTTTTTCATTCTTAATTTTTTCATTCATAATTTTTTCATTCATATTTTTATTTTTATTTCTACGTTTGTAGAAATAAGTATTCTTGTACTTTTCTATTATTCAATTGATTTTTA
>NC_068994.1:18994276-18996727 GCF_001194135.2 Octopus bimaculoides
ACCGGTTAAATATGTACTAATTTTATCTTTATTATTTTAACCTTAAACTTCGTTTAAATTGTATTTAAAACGATAATAATTTATGTAAGCTGGTTTTTGTATATAATATACATGTTAGCATATATTATAATGGATGTATGGATTATGGAATGTTTATTATTTTGATATTTTGATATTTTTAATAATTTTTCTATCTTTATGAAATAAGTATTTTATATAAATTCATTTGGTACTTATTGTTGGTTGATATATTTATTTATTTATTATAATTATTGATCTATTTACGACCTGAAGATTAGCTGTATTTTTGAATAGAATTTATTTTCAATAATTTTAATTGATTTTAATCGATTTAAATTTCCTTTCTATTTGAAAATTAGTTATGAAACACGTGTAGTCATTTTACTATCTTTATCTTATGATATTTACTTTGTTTTATATTATACTCATTTATTGTGCTTTTAATTATTAATTTTTCTACATGTGATAGTGGATTTTCATCGATGAGTTCTTGAAACTTGGTTTTTTTTTCCCTAAAACTATATATATATATATGTACATACACGCACACATGCACACACACACACACATACACACACACACATGTATATTTATGTGTTTGTATCTCAGTTTGTCCCCTCACCATCGCTTGACAACCAATGTTGGTGTGTTTATGTCCCCATAGCCTAGCAGTTTGGCAAAAGAGGCTGATAGAATAAGTTCTGGGTTCAATTTCTTTGATTAATAACCCTTTAAGGCAGTACTTTAGCATGCCCACAGTCAAAAGACTGCAACAAGTAAAATAGTAAAAGAATATTTTGAAAATGGATTAAATCGAATTTAGAAATGTATATTTAACAAACCTTTGTGAAAGGATTCAGATTCAGAAGGATCCATTGTAGAATTGGATGAAAGCTATCAAAAAGATTTGATTTGCAAAGCCCTGGATGAACAGAATATGCTGTTACTCCTGAAAAAGGTGAAAGGGATTTAGTTGAATGAACTGCTATCTTCGGTCAATCATAGCTTATTAGTCTTCGGAGTTATCACATACATACTGGCTTCTACTAGATAGACAGTATAGTTAATGGAGT
Source organism: Octopus bimaculoides (assembly GCF_001194135.2). Lineage (NCBI taxonomy): Eukaryota > Metazoa > Mollusca > Cephalopoda > Octopoda > Octopodidae > Octopus > Octopus bimaculoides. The sequence goes on from NC_068994.1 coordinate 18,995,371, forward strand.
GTCCAAATTAGCATTCTATAGTAAGACTATGGATTATGTACAATTTTCAAAGCACCCTTATCTGATAGTATTGTCTTAAGTGTAGGATCATGAGCTTGTTGCTAGAAGCATATCAGAAATTTAGATGGGAATTCTGACTGTCAGTTGAATTCCCCTTGAGGAGTATGTTGCTGGCACTCCGTCGCTTACAACGTCGAGGGTTCCAGTTGATCAGATCAACGGAACAGCCTGCTCGTGAAATTAGCGTGCAAGTGGCTGAGCACTCCACAGACACGTGTACCCTTAACGTAGTTCTTGGGGATATTCAGCGTGACACAGAGTGTGACAAGGCTGGCCCTTTTGAAATACAGGTACAACAGAAACAGGAAGTAAGAGTGAGAGAAAGTTGTGGTGAAAAAGTACAGCAGGGTTCACTACCATCCCCTGCCGGAGCCTCGTGGAGCTTTTAGGTGTTTTTGCTTAATAAACACTCACAACGCCCGGTCTAGGAATCGAAACTGTGATCCTACGACCGCGAGTCCGCTGCCCTAACCACTGGGCCATTGCGCCTCCACTGAGGAGTATGTAACTATTTGATATATTCACAGATATGGTTAGGAAGTTTTTGCCTTTCATAGGAACTTATGGAAAAAAGTCAATATAACAATGGACAAGATTGTAGCAATTCTTATACATAAGCTCTTCTTAAAAATGCATGCATCATATAAAACTGCACCAAAAATTTAATCTTCAAGTCCAGAAGAAATTTGGGGATCAATATTGTTTCTGCCAGAGCTAACCAATGTGGTATGCTACTATTCCCATTGAGAGCTTACTGGTACAGATTGATAAGATATGGTCAGTAGAGGGTTAGCTTCTTGTACCAATGTCCAACAATTAAGTCTCTTCTGGGTACCGTTTCATCTTGGAGTTTCTGGATCACAGAAAAATTTTAATGTAATGAAATGAAATGTAAAAAGAAAAAAATAACAATAAAAGTAATCAGTTAACTTCAAGTACTTACCTTCTTCTTTCACTCTTTTTGCTAATTCGAAAGTAAATAGTACATTAGCTAGTTTTGTTGAGCCATAGGTCTCTGAGCCTTCAAATAACATAGGTATCTTGAAATTTTCAAAATGGATTTTTCCAAAATGATGACCATAAGAACTAAGAGTGACAACTCGAGAAGGAGTTGAAGCCTTTAAACGTTCTGAAATTTGAAATTTTAAATTAAAATTACGACCAACATCTAATGAGAGGAATTTCATGTCTCACATTTTTTCAACAGAAGCAGAGCTGAAGCGCACCCACCTCTCTCTCTCTCTCTCTTTCTCTCTCACTCACTCACTCACTCACTCACTCACTCACTCACTCACTC
>NC_068994.1:18996737-19003343 GCF_001194135.2 Octopus bimaculoides
AAACATGGAACAACTTTCACTAGCCAAGGGGACCAGAACTAGTGTAGTTCCAGTGCCTTTAAAGTTCATAGTACTGCTCCTCTGTCTGGCATTGTTCCTCTAATTTAATTTAAACACCTCTTTGCCAGCTGAAAATGTTAATGATTAAGAGGTAATAAAATATGTAAAAAAATTTACTTACCTAGGAGAAGGTTTGTAAGTAAGAATGGACCAAAATGATTTGTGGCATATGTTACTTGAAGTCCGTCTTCTGTCAACTTGGAATCATTTGCTACAGAACAGAATAAGACATGGACTTTAAAAACAGTCTATGAAAGAGTTAGCAAAGGGAAGTTTGGTGTTGTCTCTAACATAGTCTATTGTTTCTTAAAGTAGATGTTATCACTCTGGAGAATCAGGATTGCTTAAAAGTTATTCTTAAAAGTATTCTTAAGGGGATTTGGTTAATTGTTATCCTTTTAAAATCTCTTATGAATTTTATCTTATAAAGTGTTTTGAAACCTGCTCTTTTGGTTAATGTTATGGGATGAAGTGGGAACTTTTGATTTAGGTGTAATACAAAGAGTTTAGAGATGGAAACATTTTGAGAGTCATTCCTGGAGAAGGATGAAGCTTCAGTTATTTCCCTTATCTTCTCAATTATTTTTACCTATTTTAATATCTTTTATCTTTAACTTGAACTGTGGCTGTGCTGGGGTACCACCTTGAAGAGTTTAGTTAAATGATCTAACTCCAGTACTTATATTTCAAGCCTGGTACTTATAATATTGGTCTCTTTTGCTGAACCACTATGTAAACAAACTGATACCAGTTGTCAAGCAGTGATGGGGGATAAACACACACACACACACACACACACAGAGGAGGAGCAGTGAACATCACAGAAGCTCCTTCATGAGAAGATACAGACTCCTTCCAGAGGAAAATCTGGAGTGAAAAGAAAGAGTTTAACCAAGATGCTCTGTGGCTGGAAGAAATCAGAAGAAGTTATTGCTCCTGTGTTATACCCAAGACATACAACATTGATGGTGAAATTCTTGCAACTGTGATCCAGAAGCTCCAAGATGAAAAGGTACCTGGAAGAGACTTAATTGTTAGACATTGGTACAAGAAGCTAACCTTCTACTGACCATATCTTATCAATCTGTACCAGCAAGCTCTTATTGGGAACAGTAGCATACCACATTGGTTAGCTCTTGCAGAAACAAAATTGATCCCCAAATGCAGAACCACCCACATGGAAAACACTACTGGCCAATTGCATACCAGAGCTTAATGTATAAGATATATACAGCATGCTTAGACCTCTTCCTCCAGGACCATTGTGAAACCAATAACATCATCACGACAGAGCAAGCAGCTAGGAAGAAGGGAGTCCGGGGATGTGCTGAGCAATTGCTAATCAACAAAACTGTGATGTCAGAGATGCGAGAGCATAAGAGGAACCTAGTTTCAATGTGGCTCGACTTCAAGAAAGCCTTTGACTCTTTCCCCACTCATGGATGCTAACAGCCCTTCAACTTGCTAAAGTTCCAGTGAGCATAGTCAAAACCATAGCTGACCTGACTTCATCGTGGACCACCGTCTATAAATTAAACATGAGGAGTGACTGTATTATCACTGATAGAATACAGTATTGCAGAGGCATATTCCAAGGGGACAGCCTCTCTTTGATGTTTATACTTTCTGTAAACCCCTTGTCATTCATATTAAGGAAATCTGAAGGATATCTCACTGATTCACAAGGAAATAGAAATATCAAAATTACACAGTTTCTTTGTGGATGACTTGAAACTTTATGCAAAGAATATGCATGAGATGAAAAAGAGCCCTGACCTTGTTACAACATTCTCAAAGGATGTAGGATTGGAGTTTGGTCAGGATAAATGTTGTTATATGGTTGTGAAAGGGGGAAAACTATAAACCAGACTAGCAGCATCTCCATCAATGATTTTGACTGTTTCCCCTATATCTGATGAGAAATGTTACAGGTATCTAGGGGTGGCTGAAAATATATCTTACAGTGTCACCTGTAACAAAACATGTGTCACTAAAGAATAGAATATTTGAATAAAGAAAATTTGGACCTCAGAACTCTCTGCATTCAATAAAACAGTGGCCCACAATGTGTTTGCAGTGCCAGTATTCATACCAACATTTCGGCTGCTTGATTGGACGCTTGATGAGATACGAGCCATTGAGGTGAAAACTCGAAAAATACTAACAAGCATACATGATTTCCACATAAACAGTGACGTAGACTGCCTCTACCTAAAATGAAAACAAGGAAGCAGAGGCTTAACATCAATCCAAAATGCCTTTGAATGTCGTATCATATCACTTCAGCAACATTGTTTAACCACCAAGTGTCAATGTGCATCCCTTGACCAAGTTTGCATTTTTGAGGCTGATAACATCATGAGACTTGGAAAGCAGCTCCTTGAGCAAAATCCTTTGTCTGATAACCTAGAATACATGCCCAAAGAAGTCACACAACTCTACTGCAACATATCATCAGATGAGAGGATGAGACCATATGAGCAGAAAACTATGCATGGATATGTTGGTAGAAAGCTCTGAGATGATAGTAACATTGATTATCAAAGTAGTTTATCATGGACCAATTGCCGGATTACTACCTCCCACTTTGAAAGGTTTGCGTTTGCAAGCCAGGAACAGGAAATATCAACCAAGTACCTGATGCTCAAAAGGGATAGAAATACAGGAAAAGCAGTAAAATGTATCAACTGATGTAGACTTTGTGGAGTAAACACTGAAGATATCACCCACATCATAAACAGTTGTCTGAAAATGTCATCATAGTATTATCTACCAATGAGACGTGATGTAGCTAGGACACTATAATGAAATCCCTCAGAAGGATAACCCAGAGGAAAAAGAAATAAGAACCCACAGTATGGTAGAAGCCATAGCCACTCATAATAAAAAGGGATATTGATGGAATGTCCCAGTGAAGACCTCAATAAAATGTAAGCACAACAGACCTGATATATAAAGATTTGGGATAGAGAAGACAAATTGTGCATAGTTGTGGAAATTAGCTGCCTAGTGGATGTTAACATAAAGATGAAGATCAGAGTAAAAGAGAATGCCAAAGCTGAACTAATGAGAAATCTGCAGTTACTCTATCCAGCTTACAAGTTCAAGTTTATACCTGCAATTATTGGTGCCCTGGAATATGTAACACACTGCCTAAATACTAATCTTGAGAAATTAGACTTCTCAAAACCAGAAAGGAGAAAGCTAATTCAAAGACTACAGACCCAATCCATCACTGGAACTGTAAAAACCTGTAAAACTTGCCAGAAGTTTATCATTTAAATATATATGAGCATATATAGATATTAACTATATGCATGAGAATACATTTCAGGTCATCCCATAAGTTCTATCCGAATTTTGAATAAAGAAAACAAATGATCAAATGTTATATTTAATTGAAATTTAGTCATCAATGTACTTTCCCTGTACTCTGTACTTTCCATCTATTTACAAGCTTTTTAATCCTATCAATGTAAAACTGTTGGTTTCAAAGTGAAGAACTCTGAAATGTCAGTTTCGACCTCCTCCTAGCTTGCGAAAGTTATGTCCCCCAAATGATTCTGTAAACTACGAAACAAATGGTAGTCTAAAGGAGTGTAAGGATGGAAGAAATGCCACTAAGCATTTTGCCCAGCATGCAAAAATTCTGCCAGCTCTCAATATTAACTCATTAATGCATAGTGTCCAGAAAAATGGTTGCAGGAAAAATTACTATTACTTGTTTCATACATGTGTATAGTTGGTTTGTTTGTGCACAGTGCTTGCTCACTCATAGAGCACTAGTTTAGTGGCAGACTATACCAAAAATAAGCTCAATAGGTAGTTTACTTGACAAGCAATAGTAATTTTTTCTGCATCCATTTTTCTGGACGCTATGCACTAATGCGTTAACATTGCCTCTGTTGCTAATATACTCTTTACTCTCTCTTTTACTCTTGTACTTGTTTCAGTCATTTGACTGCGGCCATGCTGGGGCACCGCCTTTAGTCGAATCAAATCGACCCCAGGACTTATTCTTTGTAAGCGTAGTACTTATTCTATCGGTCTCTTTTTGCCGAACCAGCATCAGTTGTCAAGCAATGGCGGGGGGACAAACACAGACACCCAAACATATATATATATATATATATATATATATGTGTGTGTGTGTGTGTGTATATATATACAATGGGCTTCTTTCAGTTTCTGTCTACCAAATCCACTCACAAGGCTTTGGTCGGCCCGAGGCTATAGTAGAAGACACTTGCCCAAGGTGCCACGCAGTGGGACTGAACCCGGAACCATGTGGTTGGTAAGCAAGCTACTTACCACACAGCCACTCCTACGCCTATATATATATTTTTAACAATTTTTTTCAATATGTGCATGATGAAACATGCTAAAAAAATGTTTTCCATAGAATATTCCTGTAAAACAGAGGTGCATCTTATGCTAGAGTGCATAGTAGATTCTGGAAAATATGTTACTTTTTTTTCAGGGAAGATTTAGCAAAATGTAATAAAAGAAATGGGTAAAACTTACTAATGATACCAGCATTATTTATCAAAATGTCTAGTCGACTTTCTTCTTTCAGGAACTGTTCAGCAAACTCTCTCACAGATTTTAAAGAGCTTACATCTAACTTCTTGGAGACAATGTTTTTCTTTCCAGTTTCTGAAATGATTTTTTCCACTGCAGTTTCAGCTTTTTCAGCATTCCGGCAAGCAAGAATAACACGGGCATTGCGAGAAGCTAATTCGCGTGCAGTGATGTAACCAAGCCCTAATAAAAAGAACATGCAGAAACAGAATAATTCAATAAATGGAAATGTTTTTCAAAAGAAAATATGAGGTGTATTAAGTAAAAATAAAAAAATTCTGTGTGGTCATCTAAGCTACAAGAAATATCAGCCAGATTTTTCTCAGATCAGACTATTTTGACTTACGAGAAAAATGTAGCTCTAGATATAATATGTTTATATACGTGTCACATAAAAAGCACCCAGTACACTCTGTAAAGAGGTTGGTATTAGGAAGAGAAGAGATGTAGTGTGTGCCTGTTCTGCTGTGATTACAGCAGTCAAGTAATACCATAGATAGGAAAGTGATGTGAGGAAAAGTTTGATGAGCTGAGAGAATGGAGGTAGGACAGAGTTCTGCACATGCAAGCATTATTAAGGTGATTTTAAGATATCAATTCTGTTGTGCAGCATGGGTCTTCTTGAAGACAGTAAGATGATACTCACCTTGGTTCTTTATACAGGGTGTTTTGTGGCTAAATTTGATTTTTTTTAATGTTTCCTCTTTTTTTCAGAAACAGCTTGATGTATTGGTGAGCAGTCAATGGTGTTGAAAAGCATAAAGATTGAAGTTGTGGTTGAGAAAAAGTTAGCTCACATGGAGGACCAGTAGCCATATGAATGTTGGAAAAGAGTTACCCATGTCATGCACCATTTGCTCTCGGTATCAAAAAGCTGATATCATGTCTGCTGCTCAATGCTCTGCAAAGGCTGTAAAGGCTGTAAGACATGACACTAACATCATGAAAACCAAGTTACCCCGAACTGTGATGGTCTTTGGGTATGTCGCCAGTAAGGGTGATGTCAAGCAACCCCATATCTTTGAACAGGGCATTAGGCTCAATTCAGGTGGCCATGTTAAGATGCTGGAAGGCCTTATGTGTGGCTGCAGGACTTGGCTACTTGCAATACCTCTGGAAAGAGCCAAAAGTGGTTATCAGAGAATTTCTACAACTTCATCAGCTCCAATTTCTGGCCTCCTAATTCCCCCGATTGTAATCCTATAGATTACTATGTGTGGGGTGTGGTTGAAAAAGACGTCAACTGTTCTGCTTGCAACTCCAAAACCAAGCTGGTAGCTAAGATCAAGGAAGTGTTTGAAGATCTTCCCAGGGACACAGTGAGGAATGCATGCGCCAGGTTTCTGAGCCATTTTGAGACTGTGGCGGAAGCTGAAGTGGCTATTTTGTCATCTCCCAGCAATAATTTAGCTGGTATTTTTTTGGTATTTTTTTTATTTATTTAAATATTTTTCTTTTTGAAAGGGATAGTGTGTTTTCTTTTCCTTTTATGCAAACTGTCAAATTTTGCCTGAACACCCTGTATATGCATATATATATATATATATAATAAAATAATAATAATATTAGGGATAATATCCAAAATTACAGGTAAAAACTCAATTAAAATCAATTTATTAAAAATTAAAATTAAATTAAATTAAGTTTCACAGTATAAAATATATATAAATATATAGTTTTAGGGAAAAGAACCAAGGTTCATGAACTCATTGATGAAAATCCACTGTCACATATAGAAAAATTAATAATTAAAAGCACAATAAATAAGTATAATATAATACAACGTAAATATCATAAGATAAAGATAATAATATCTTATGATATTTACGTTGTATTATATTATACTTATTTATTGTACTTTTACTTATTAATTTTTCTATATGTGACATTGGATTTTCATCAATGAGTTCATGAACCTTGGTTCTTTTCCCTAAAACTATATATATATATTTCGTATGTGTATTT
>NC_068994.1:19003661-19004355 GCF_001194135.2 Octopus bimaculoides
GCATGCTCATATGTGTGCACGCACTTATGTGTTCGTGCTTATATGTAAGTATGTGCATTCATATGTGTGTTTGTAACAATTTCGTTTATATCAGATCAGATAGAGACTTTTTAATTAATTTATTTACGTTCATATTACGCATCATATGTGTGAACAACACATGCAACCATGGGCAATTGTAAGGCCCTCATCTACGTGTATTTGGTGTTTAAAATTTTAAACAGTAGAAGTAGCAGTAGCAGTAGTAGTAGAAGTTGTCTTCATTGTTATTGTCATAGTAGTAGTAGTAGTAAAAGGGCTGGACTGTTCAACTTACCAGTATTTCCTCCTGTAACAATTACAGTCTTACCAGTGAGATCAACTTCCGATCTGCAATATCTTCGAGTAGACTTCAAGTAGACACACAAAAGGAGGTAGCCCACTATTAGGAAACCAATAACAAAAAGGCACACTGGGCACATTGTGTCACACATTGGCTCGGATATTCTCAAACTGTAACATAAAAACAGGAAAACAGTTTAACAACTGAATGAATTTAATAAAAGCATCTAAATATGAAACATCATAAAAATTGTTTAAATTGAAGTCCTTGAGCAACACATTTTCCATTTGAGTCAATACAGAATTATAGATAGTATTTATGGAATTTTGATTTACTGTCAGGTGGCTTTTGGCCAAACCTGTGCATATATAT
>NC_068994.1:19006388-19008540 GCF_001194135.2 Octopus bimaculoides
TTATCCCTCTCACCTCGGCCAGCAGCACGAACGTATCCGGATTTCAGGGTTATTTCCCTTCGTCGGCGTTCGACAGCTGATGACCTTGGTGAGAGAGAAAAACCTGGCAGACCTTATATCTTCTTTTCCAGTGACATTCTTCACTGATATTGAAAAGGTGAAAACAAGCAATGTTAATTCTCTAAATGAAGTATTAACAGTAACTGCACGATAAAGTGTAGTATATTGCCACTTAAGTGTGGCTGACCCCTAGGGGGTCAGCCACAAAAAAGAATGTGAAATCCTCCAAACAAAGTTTTTTACTCTCTTTTCTTTCCTTTTCATTTCAACTGTTTCAAGTATACTTATTTTTAAATGAGTCTAGTTTTATACTTTTTATCTCTTTCATCTTTGAATGGGTGCTGTTATTCCAAAAATTGGGTCATGTGACATTAACGGGTAAATTTTCATACATTTAGAAACGTATGAATATATCTCTTCACAGAAACACATACTGAAATTAGAGATTTTGCTCAATTCTATTGTTAAGGCAGTCTTTGTGCTCACAGGTGTCTAATCTTTCAGTTTTACGGCTAAACTTTATTTGATTTTTATTTAGGTTTATGAATCACCTTCTAACGATTATTAAAGATATTTTTCTTCTTTCCAATGTCTTGTGTAACATATGACTCAGCACAAAAGAAAAGGTATGAAATTACAAATTTTCAGTCAAAAAAGCCTCCAACATAATATACTTTGACTCATCATTTTATAACAATCCTATGGTAATGGAATGTAAAGGATAGCTAACATGCTATGTAACTCCTGTAACAATATTTAATGCAGAGCTACACAGTTTTAAATTGATACCTCTCCAGGTTTAATCTTGTTTTCATACCTCTAGGTGCCAATACTATAATAAAAATGAGGGCAGTGAACTGGAGGAACTGTTAGCATAGTGGGCAAAATGCTTAGGGGCATTTCCTCTGTCTTTTCATCCTGAGTTCAAATTCTGCTGAGATCAACTTTGCCTTTCATCCTTTCGAGGTTAATAAAATAAGTACTTGTTGAGCACTGGGGTTGATGTAATTGACTTACTCCCTCCCTTGGAATTGCTGGCCTTGTGCCAACATTTGAAACCAGCATTATTATAAGAATGAAGGTAATTAATTCAATCTCTACTCTCTGCAAGTTTGCCTTTATGCTTAATAGAAACCTTTAAACTAATCTCTGCCACCATTAAACATTAGTATAATAGATTTGCATAGCCCATTAAGTTCTAGAGTGTAACTGGAATAAGTTAGCTTGATAGAGCTATAACAACAATCAGGTGCAAGCTATATTCACAGTAGGAGAAATACTCAGCACTAGCATTTGCCAATTATTCATCGTAATAATAAACAGAACTGCAAGGGATACTGGGAGTTAAAGAGATGAAAACTGAGTAGTCTTTTTGATACTGACTAATTTCAGACTGCCCTAGGCTCTATGATACAATCTTCCAGTTTTAACCCTTTAGCATTTAAACCAGCCATATCCAGCCCAAATATTCTACATGTGTTATTTTCAAACCAGCTAGATTTTGCCTCTCACATCTGCTTTACAATATCATTCTAAAACTATACAATCACATAATCTAAATAAAAGCACATCCATTTTGGTGGCTGGTTTTTCATCGTTGGTATTTATCAAGTTATATATGATATAGGCATCCACAACTGCCATGTCCACAATTCGAATGAATATAGGCCAATACCACTTTTTAGCTCTGATTGTTGTTGCATATTTGCTGATCCACCAATCATGCTTATCGACACCTCCCATATATGTGTTGTAATTTTTGAACACATGAGGTTGAGAAACTGAATCCTTTGCTTTGCATTCCTTCAGCCAACGTTGCACTTTTTGAAGAGGTTCCACTGTATCATAATTAGTTCCAATAGTGACGCATGTATTATCAAGCCATTTTACAAAAAGAATTTCTTCATTGGCGCAGGAGTGGCTGTGTGGTAAGTAGCTTGCTTACCAACCACATGGTTCCGGGTTCAGTCCCACTGCGTGGCACCTTGGGCAAGTGTCTTCTACTATAGCCTCAGGCTGACCAAAGCCTTGTGAGTAGATTTGGTAAACGGAAACTGAAAGAAGCCCATTGTATATATATATATATATATAT
>NC_068994.1:19008786-19009565 GCF_001194135.2 Octopus bimaculoides
TCCCATAGGAATTAGTTTATCGGTTATTTCCATTCATTGATTGTTTTTTTTTTTAAGTTACATTAGAGATCTGCAAAGGAGGAGGTTGATCTGAAGGTTTGCATTGGGGATCTAGATTGGAGTAACTTAGGAAAACTTACCAACAGCCTTAACCAGAAAATAAGGGGCCTGTCCCTTGTAGGTTAATTTCAGTTATCTCTCTCTCTCTCTTTCTTTCTTTCTCTCTCTCTCCCTCTCTCTCTCTCACACACATACACACACCAGCAACATTACACACACACACACACACACACATGCCAACTTCAAAATAAATCGCGCTTTCTCTATCTCTTTCGCTTTTACGACATTGTTTCCCTTTTTCCTTCGAACACTTTTTACGGAAAAGACCGATGTGATGTAAATAAACACACGTGGGTCAAGTGACAGCTTTGGCACTGGTATCATAAGATCACCTTTTACCCATTTATATTGTGTAATTCACTGACAAATTGTTACATACCTCTTTGTTTCATTGTTGTTAAATAAATGGATTGTCAATAAAGTTTTTACATCGACGTGAAATATAAACAAAACTCTTTCGCTCCCAAAGTAGTATCTGTGTGTGTGTGTGTGTGTGTGTGTGTGAGTGAGAGGGGGAGAAAGATGAACGATTTAAAATAAATATATTTTAATTGTTGTGTGAGAAAGTATATATAATCTCATTATAAAATATAGTGTCTTTCAAAAACATCCTATATTTGAAACTATATCTCATGTTTAAGAAAAAAAAAAAGCATTTT
>NC_068994.1:19009578-19023662 GCF_001194135.2 Octopus bimaculoides
ACTCTGTCTTCCTTACCTACCTTTTCTTTCTCTCTCTCCTACTTTTTCTTTACTATTTTTTGCTAGACGCTGGCAAACAATCTCTATCTCTCCTTCACTCACTCTCTCTCACACACACATACATCAACACACAATTTCCCTCTCTCTCTCTCACACGCATACTTTCACCATGGTTAGCAAACTTCAAAATTGGTAAAAGTTATGGTTGAAAATCGATTTTTACAGCTATAATGTGGGTGCCTCTGAGAGAAAAAGTTGACGAAAATGCAGATAAGGTCATGATGAATGTCCTCCTAAAATTGGAGTGACATGCTTGCTAATTTGTGGACATGCATAAATTACATTCACGTACACACACACACACATCCTGCCTCTTATATAAACAGATATATATATACACACACACACACACACACACACATACACACAGACAGCTTTGCACAAACACACACACACATGTCTATCTATCTATCTATCTATATATATATATATATATATATATATATATATATGTGTGTGTGTGTGTGTGTGTGTGTGTGTGTGTGTGTGTATGTATGTATGTATATGTATATATATAAGACTGATTGAAAGAGCTCATCCATGAAGATCCGTACTAATCTAAAAGGGAATTAGCCCAGCAGATGGGATGCTCTTATGATATTATTGTCTATTACCTTCATTCAAGAGATAAAGTCCCAAAACTTAGTGAGTGGATGTTAGACACTCTGAAAAAAAATAACAAGCTCCAGCACTCCTTTATGCCATTGGCTTGCTTGCTTGATACCAGGTTCCTCATGGATGCTAACAGAGATTTCTTTATTACATCATTAGCAACAATGAAAAATGGCGTCTTTATATCATTATGAAGCAGTCAAAAGAATAGCTAAGTTCTGGCAAGCAAGTAACACCTTGAGTCAAGCTAGAGGTGCATCCATGCAAAACAATGATTTATGTTTGACAGGACTGGGAAGGGCTAACCCACTATGAAATGCTTGAAATCAATCACATGGTCTATGCAAAGATTTACATTCAGTAAATGCACTAGCTCAACAAGGCAGACCCTCTGAAACAACCAAAACTGTGACATGGCATGCTTCTTCAATACAACAGCACTTTCCCCCACGTTGTTGATTTGACCAAAAAAAGGTTTTTAATAGTTCAGTTGAGAAATTCTACCACACCCACCATATTCTCTTTATATGGTGCCTTCAGATTGTCTTTTTCTTCTTGGTTGCTCTCCAACAGTCTGTGAGATGTTTTGTTCAGTGTTGACCTGGGGCTGAAGATATGGCTTGATGAATTCTTATTCAAGCCAAGACCTGGTCATTTGAAAAGCTAGTGGAACAAGGGTAAGCAAGCAAGGATATTGAAGGAGAATATATTACTGGAGCTTGGTGCAGTCACTGGCTCTCTAGACCTCAGTCAAACCATCCAACCTATGCCAGCATGGAGAACAGACGCTAAACGATTATGATGATACACACACACATACACACACACACACACACACACACACACACACATATATATATATATATATATATATATATATATATATATATATATATATATATATATATATGTATAGATATTACAACAAAAATTTTATATCTTCGACCAGGCCTGCAATGTTACCCATAGTTTCGCATCCACAAAGCAAAGCCTTATATCAGACTCGATATAAATACAATATTTAAAATATCTACATTGCAGATGTGAGGAAATGCTCAGAACTTGATGAATACATCTTAACAACAAAAAAAAAAAACGTTAATGAAGACGAGTTATCTCCCCTGAATCAGATGGGGTGAAAAACCTTTATAGACCTGAAGTGGCCTAACTAGCAAACAGCATAATCCAATTTTCCAGTAAATAGTGCCTGAAGTGGATACATTTAGAAAACACTTCTTTATGGCTGTTTAATGCACCAGGTTTCTTATAGTCCTTAAGAATTTTGGCTCTCTCCACAATGCAGATCTTGTAATGGCAACTTCCATTAATCTACGGGCCTGGATGATCAATTAATTTCCACCTGATGTCACACAGGGTCACTTGATCTTTGAGGTGCCATACATTGTGGGCCAGGTATGTGACAGACCATCTTTCTGGGACTCTGAAGGATGACTGGTGGTTAAGAAAACGTTTCTTTAATGAAGTACTCACAAAACCAATATATTTACACACTTGGGATGCGGCCCTATCTGCCCCCCCCCTGGTAACATATGGTGTGGGGCTGGTCATCCCATCAATGTCAAAGACAAATATTTGGTCACCTTCTGAGGTGGCGGAACTGGGAATCATGGATACCTCCTCCAAGTCGTTGTTCCTGGATAGGTTATTATTTCTAGGTGCCGTATTTGTACTGGTGGTAACATACATTGCAGGCCTGGTCACTCTATGGTTTGTTCATTATCCGTGACGGTGGTACCAGGGTCTTCCGTGATGCTCTCTCTGATGCTGGTCCTGAACTAGTTATTATAAAATGAGCAATAGGAGAATAAAGCATTGTGAATGAAGCAAGTCAACATCTTGGTGGAAGATCAGGTAATGGATTTTTCGCAGTTATTTTCTGTAATGTCTTTCATAACTTCAGTGAAGTCATATTTTCTTGTGTAGACTCAGGTGCTGTTTTATAACTGAATATTGTCTTCTGTTTTGCTCATACTACATATGAAGGTGTTTCCTAGAAAATATTGTATAAGTTGCCAACCAAATGGACTTGAGAGTAAGATAGGGATGTAGACAGAAACAAAGGAATTGCTACAGTCACAGATCAAAGCCACGACTCAGATATGGCTCTCCAGAAGTTTTCCACCAGCTTATGGCCCAAGTATTTAAGACAAAAAAAGCCAGGAACTAAGCAATATTGTAAATTTTATTACAATAAATGTAAACAAACTAATGTTTGTTTCAGAAGCGTTGAAATGTGTATTGTGACATACAAATAAGATGATAAATTATTTTCAAACACATAAATGCTGATAGAACAGCAAAGATTGGATAAAATATCCATACAAAGTGGAAAATTTTTTCAGCTTTGTATGGATATCTTATCCAATCCCTGCAGTTCTATCAGCATTTATGTGTTTGAAAATAAATTATCATCTTATTTGTATCTCACAGTATTGTAAATATTTCTTCATCTGCTATTAAAAGAATCAGTTAAAAATGTGGTAAATATATATTCATTTTCAAGGATTCACAAATTTATTGCTGTAACTCACAATAGAATTTAACCCTTTAGCAAATTATTCTGCCAAATGTATTGCTTATTTATTCACATTGTTTTCAATTAAACATGCATTATCTTGTAGCTTTCAGATTTCAATATGATTGTTTATTTTTAGAATGACATTATAGGGTAGGTGTGAGAGACCAGATCTGGCCAGTTTGAACATAAAACATGTAGAGTATTTTGGCTGGATATAGCCAGTTTAAATGCTAAAGGGTTAGAGAATGGTTTCTCACCAGAAGAACCTTTTGAGACTTTCAGAACATTGAATCATACTGTCTTTCTCAGTGGCCTACATTTACCCATAGTCAGAACAGCTCCAGTTTACATACCCTTAAAACAAGGACTCATATACACTGTCACATTTTTATGCCTTTTTTCAGATCTATTGTATTTCTTTACAAAGTGGAGATAATCTCTTCTTACAACAATTGTCATTTTCATTTTTAAGAACAGTACCAATAAGGATGCACTCCTGGATACTAACATAACAAGTGAATGGATACATTTTGTCAATGTTAGATCCTTCAATGGCTTCTTTTGGGGTTTTGAAACCAAGTACAGTTCATACATATCTTATAGATTTCTCCTGCTTTTAGTAGTTTTAAGCATTTCTTTTTATGTTGAAGCATACTGTTGGCTGCTTTTGAAATGATCTTTCAGTCTGATTGGCCATTATTGCAGTTTACCATATTTGATAGAGCAAAAGACCCATAAAAGACTGTCAAGCATATTTGATGCACTACAATTTCAGCAACGCTTAATTAGGGAAAATGATTTCAACCCTTTTGTTACTATATTTCTATTGAACTACATTCTCTTTATTTCAATTAATTTTGAATATAATAAAGAATTTACTAAAATATCTCAGTCATTACTAAACTGGTAATTGGAACAAAAATGGAATTTGAATGAGTAAGTTTAATTTAGGTCACTTTATATAGAAAGTTTGTATCAAAGAAGCAGGAATAGTTGGGTGAGATGGAGACAACTTTGCATATAAAATCCAAGATGATTTTTTGAAGACAATTTTTTTTTTTTTTTTTTTTTGTAGAAAAATGCATCTTATATGTCAAGAAATGTGATATTATTTACAAAATTATGGACTGATAAATGTTACAATTTCTAATTGTAGTTGATAGGATCCATTAGTGGCCGAGTTTTTCTTTTCTTTTGTATCAAGTTAGTGATTCTAATAATATCTAATATTGTTAATCAATATGTAATGCATGTTCAGGATAGTAAGCTGGCAGAATCGTTAGCATGCTGGGCAAAATGCTTAGTGGCATATTGTCCATCTTTACGTTCTGAGTTCAAATGCCGCTGAGGGTGATTTCACCTTTCATCCTTTCGGGATCAATAAAATATGTACTAGCTGGACACTGGGGTCAATGTAATCAACATTCACCTCCCCCAAACTCGCTGGCATTGTGACAAAATTTGAAACTAATTTATAATGCTTATTGGAAAACCATGAATAAACACCCATTGCACTTCACTCTGCTAACAAAAGAGAGATATATCTTTAATTTAATGCCTGGATTATTGTTGTAGTTCAGGCCCAGGTCAACGCTAATCAAGAAGCCCTAAGATCAGAAACATTCCAGCCTTGATCATCTTGTTTCTTGCCCTTCCTTTTTTTAGACAGTAGGCTGTGATTTGAGGGATTTGGCTGCTATTTCTAGCAAAACAAGAACCTACAGAGACCCTCTTTGGCTTGCTTGGGTCATTATTATTGCTAGATATGTTTAGTAAACAGTGAGATAATAATAATAATGTCAAATTACTTGTTAGACACACACACACAGACACTCTCTCTCTCTCTCTCTCTCTCACACACACACACACACACACATACACACACACACACACACACACACAAACAGACATAGACACAGACATACATGCATATAACATACACTCTCACAAACACAAATATGGAACATAAACAGCATATTTAATATAACATATATAACATATACAACATATGCATACACACACACACATCATCATCATCATCATCAACATCACTGTTTCAATGTCCACATTTCCATTCTTATATGGGATCTGCCCAGATAACTCAAGGCAGTAGAATATCAAACTTTAAAAGCTAATATCTGTCTCTCTCTTTCTGTCTATCTGTCTCTCTCTTTCTCTCTCTCTGTCTATCTGTCTATCTATCTATCTATATAGATATTGAATTATTTATTTATATATATATATATATATATATATATATGTTGTTGTACTTGGGGATGGTCATATTGCCAGTTTAGCCAATAAAAACACACGCACTGTATATTTGGTGTTAATTTGCTTCAGCTTTATATTACATTAATCTTAATTTTATTTCGGTCAGAGTTCTTTCGTCACACTTCTGTGACCCCATCAGTGGTCCTTTGTTTCCTTCCTTCGTATTCCTATTGTATGTGTCTACGCATGCGTGTCTTTCAATGTGTCTGTGTGTGTGTTTGTTTGTTTTTTTTGTTGTTTTTTTTTGTTTAATTAAACTTTGTTAACGTATGTAGTATTTATATATATATATATATATATATATATATATATACACACACACACACACATGGACACACACACATACAGTACAACATATACATATATGTATGCGTACCACATACATGTACGCCCAAACAAAAACATTCAGATGATGTTACTTACATGTAGCTATATCAACAGGCAAATGAAAACGACAGCGACCTCTTACTTCTATGCTCTGGCACACACAGTTGTCAGCAGCTGAATGACATTCAGTGAGCAAAACATGTGACTGCTGCTACATAGGTAAAACCTGATTGGTTTGTCCTGTGACTATTTATAGCAAAATAAACCTGACTGTGCTGCCCTTTTTTTCGCTGTAGTAGGGACAGGTTTAGGTGGTAGAAGTTGCGTTGGAGATGTTTGTATTAGGAACGGCTAATGGTATGGATAATGATTATCGGTGGTAGTTATTGATATTGTGCATATGGATTACAGGGAGTGGTGAGGTACTGGTGGTGGTGTTGGTAGTGCTGGTGCTGGTGTGTGTGTGTGAGGAGGGTGGGTGGTCATAGGGATGTTTATTTCAAACGTAGAAGTATTGACTATTGATTTTTAACTGGTTTCAGTCATTTGACTGTGGCCATGCTGGGGCACTACCTTGAAGAGTTTTTAGTTGAACAGAGTTATTTCTTTTAAAGCTTGGTACTTATTCTATCGGTCTCTTTTGCTAAACTGTTAAGTTACGGGGGGCATACACATGCCAACACTGGTTGTCAAGCGGTGGGGCAGGAAGACAAACACAGAAACAAACATACACACACACACAAACATACACACACACACAAACATACATACACACACAAACATACACACACACACAAACATACACACACACAAACATACACACACACACAAACATACACACAAATACAAACATACACACACACACACTGAGCTTCTTTCAGTTTTCATCTACCAAATCCACTCACAAGGATTTGTTTGGCCCAAGGCTATAGTAGAAGACACTTGCCCAAGGTGTCATGCAGTGGGACTGAACCTGGAACCATGTACTTGGGAAGCAAGCTTTTTACCACACAGCCATGCCTGATTCATTTCAGTTCATTCATGTTAAAATGTATTAACAGATAAAGCAATGATTCTGCCTAACATTACTCTTGGTTCTACGACACAATCTTACCGTTTTAAAGTTATCAAAATTAAAACTTCCAATAAATTTTAGGTCAAGTATCACTCCAAATTGTGAAGGTGCATTGATCAGTGGTTAGAACAATGGACTCACAATCATGAGGTAGTGAGTTTGACTTCCAGACCGGGCTGTGTGTTGCGTTCTTCTGCAAAACACTTTATTTCAAGTTGCTCCAGTTCACGCAACTGTAAAAATGAGTTGCGATGTCACTGGTGCCAAGCTGTATTGGCCTTTACTTTTCCCTTGGATAAAATCAGTAGCATGGAGAGCGGAGTCTGATATACATGGGCAACTGTTGGTCTTCTATGAACAACCTTATCTGGTATCTGGGCTTGTGCCTTGGAGGGAAACTTTCTGGGTTCAGTCCCATGGTCATTCATGACCGAAGGGGGTCTTTACCCCTTACTTTTATTGCTCCAAATACCAGCTTAATAATGACAGTTATTTAACTGAATTCTTTGTAATTTTCAAAATCAACTGAAACGAAGACAGTGTAGTTCAACAGAAATATGGTGATAAAAGGATTAAACATTTCTGTTTGAGGTTATGTGACAAAAGACCAAATTTGGCTGCAGATATCAAGAACCACTTGTGGCTTTTGTAGCTGAAACAACATAACAAAAACAATAACAGCAAAATAGCTGTGGGGTAAGAAGCTGACTTCACAACCACATGGTTTCAGGTTCAGTCCCAATGCATGGTATCTTGGACAAGTGTCTTCCACTATAGCCATGGGACAACCAAAGTCTTGTGAGTAGATTTGGTAGGTGGAAACTGAAAGAAGCCTATTGTGTGTGTGTATGTGTGTGTGTGCATGCTTCTATGTCTGTGTTTGGGTTTGTGCCCCACCACCACTAAGTAAAAGGTGTTGGTTTGTTTACATCCCTGTAATTTAGTGGTTCTGCAAAAAGATCCTGATAAAATAAGTGCCTCCTATGTATCAAAGGACCCACAAGTCCTTTCACACACACATATCCACACAACAGTAGTTCTACCAACCAAATTCACTCACAAGGCATTGGTTGACCTAAGGCTGTGTAGCAGAAGACACTTGCCCAAGACACCATGCAGTGGGACTGAACCTAAAGCCATGTGATTGAGAACGAAGCCTCCTATCTATATAGCTATGCCTGCAAGGCTTAAAAATAAGTACTGGGGTTGATTTGTTCAAGTAAACCCTTCAAGGTGGTGCTCCAGCATGGTCACAGTCCAATGACTGAAACAAGTAAAAGATAAAAGACAAAGATAATCTTACTATAATGGGCATTACGTCCGTCTGTCCGTCTGTCTGTCTGTTCCCTCTTCATGGTCAAATGGCTGAACCGATGGTCATGATGTTTTTCAGGATAACAAAGGAGGTAATCAGGAAGGTTTTTAGGGGAAAAAATGCGGAAAAGTATGATTATTGAGTTTTGTATTAATAAATCACCTTTGATTTTTTTGGTTAAAATTCCGCCAACAAGGATTAACGTTGGATTTCCCCCTTGTATAGTTTGTGAATTTAGAGGGTTTAGATTTGCGATACTATCCCTTTATTTTGCATCGTAGATGGGCAAATTTGTTATCTTACTATAATGGATGTTATGTCTATCTGTCTGTCTGTCGCATTTTTATTAAAAATTCATCAACCTCAAGTAACTCTGAATTTTCGTCATATAGTTTGTGGCCCCATCATAGGTACGAAGGGGATCACAAGAACAATTAATAGCAAAAATAAAATGGTAAAAATGTGTGTCAGTATATAGAGTATATAGTATGTTTGATTATTGAAGCGTGTCAGTCTTGAGCAGGATTTGAAATGACTAATTAAAGTGGCTGTAGTTTACACCTCAGTTTTGTCAATCAAAATAACCCATGGCACAAAAACATCCAGACATTATTTGCATAGAACAGTGAGAGGTAAGTCTTAGTAAAGATTCCACTCGAGCATTCATAGCAAACAAAGCACAGGGCCAGACTTTAGATCATGCAGGTGTATTTTTACCCACTTCAATGTTTACACATGGCCAGTTATATGTCACTATGAGTAGAGTAATGGACTCCAGTAATTTGAAAATTAGTGTTGACCAAACAGAAAATATTGTCTTCAAAGAAGTTTTGTAATCATACTGATATTATTGAAAGGAATATGGTTCATAGTTTAAATAAAGAAATGTGTGTACTTTGAATGTATAAGAGTATAAACAAGTGTAAAATAGTGCAAACAACAAAAATAAAAGTATATCTAAATAACATTTTTTTCTTAATACTTTCTATGTAGTGGTTGAAGGAATGTCTGGCTTCCATTAGGAGTGGTCCACATAACCATTCATGATACAGAGGCTGGGAACCTATTTCAATTCAGGCGTGAATCATCATCATATGTCACTTAGTCACAAACACCTGTCATATAGCTACAATAGAATGTTGCATCACCAACAATAAGGTGATTTCTGTAAGACATCACCCAGTAATCTATCAAGTCCATTTTCACATTTCTCAATACATACTGCTATTATGACTTCCCTTCCTCATTTTATGTCTCCATCATAGATGGGTAGATTTGCTAGTAATAATAATTGTTTCTAATTCAGACACAAGGCCACAAATTTGTTGGGAAATGATTAGTCAATTACATCAATCATTAATCCCAGTAAATTGACTGGGTTACCTGATATCCCTTAAAGAAATTTGTCCAGGTATTGTTTGAAGCAGATGGGATCTTTTTCTTCTTTGATCTGTTTTTGGGATAATATTAAATAGAACAGGTCCTGTTGAGGAAAAGAAATTGTATTGCAGTGAATTTATGTGTTGTGAGCCTGAATTGTGCAGGGGCATATGGCACATGGCCCCTGCCTTGGATGAATTCTGAATTTGGTGTTAACCCTTTAGCATTTAAGCTGGACATAACAAACCAAAATATTGTATCAGATTTTATGCTCAAACTTACCAGGTCCAGCCTCTCACACCTACCCAATGATGTTTTGAATATAAACAATTACATCACCAAAATCTCAAAGCTACGACATAGAGTGCATGATTAATTCAAAACAATATGAATAAATAAGCAATACATTTAACAGGGTAATCTGAAAGCTAAAGAGGAATTCATCTGGGGACTGCTGATGGTATATCCTCCACACTGTGTTAATGATGTTGCCCTCATCGACCTCTGAGGGGTGAAAGACAAAGCTGACATCATCAGGGTTTAATTTTAGAACATAAAGAACCAGAACAGCAAATACTACAAGGCATTTTGTCAAGTACTAATGTTCATACCTCTCCTTCATGAACAGCAATAAAAATAATCCTTTCTACTATAAGCAGAAGGCCTAAAACTTTTAGGGGGAAGGAACTAGCTAATTACATCAACACCAGTGCTTGACTGATACTTATTTTATTGACCTTAAATCGACAAAAGGTAAAGCTGACCTTGGCAAAATTTGAACTCAGAATGTGAAGCCAAAAGAAATGCCACTAAGAATTTTGTCCAGTATGCTCATGATTCTGCAAGATTGCCACCTACCCAGTTATAAAAATTATGAAAATGCAAGAAAAACTACTCAAGAAAAGCTGTAAAAGTATTTATGAGAAATAAATGTCTACAAAAATAACAGAAAACAATGGGTGCAGCTGCCCCCACTAAAAATATTTTGGGAGTGCAAAATCAAAATTCGTACCCTGTACTTACCTTTTCCAGGCTTAGGAAATAATGTTTAAAAATTTATTTGTAAAAAGTTGCTTGAAGTTGAGTTTGTACTCAAAGCAAGTACAAAAAAATAAAATAAATAAAAAGTAAACCAAAAAATCCTTAGAAAGATATATTACTGAATTAAAGCATTGTCAACACCAAAATTAAAAGAATATATATATATATATATATATATATATATATATATATATATATATATATATATATATATATAATATACATATATGTAAGTATATGTACACACATACACATATATATATGCATGTATGGGTACAGGATATCACAAACCGTAAACAACATGAAATACGAAAACAAAAAAGTTGAATATATAAACAATGAGAGAAACAAATGGAAAACAGGACAAGTAACATAAAGGACGACCCTTCATCAGTTGTCGGTTGTCCATCTACTCTTCATTTCGAGCACTGAACAAAGAATTAAGGAACATGCTTGATGAAAGATAATAGTAGTAAGCAGTTCCATTGTTGAAGGATCAAAGAATATCCTTAGTAAAGGATAATAAAAGTTACTAGTTCCAAATTTGAAGAGAAAGTTGACGCATGTCACAGAAAACTTTATAAATCTCATAAAAGAATTTGCTGAAGAATGCAGTGCACAAGTAAGTCAATGGCTTAAACAAGTTAATTTCCTATCTGATACCATACAAAATGAAATCCTACAGGCATATGCTCATAACATCCTGCATGAGATCAGAAAAAAGGCTGAAAATTCCATATTTATTGGTAATATATGTGATTATTCTGGCATGGAACAAGAATCAATTATTGTCAGTTATGTTTCTGAAAACCAGAATGTCCACAAATATTCTCATGACTTGTACAACCCTCCTGACTACTCTTTGGAGACACCGACTAAGGTCATTATGAATGTTTTTTGTCACCTAAGTATTTTGCTGGGTTCAAAACTAAGCTGCTTTTCTTTTGATGGTGCCCATACAATGAGCAGAAACATACAAAAGGCTTACAAAAGAGATTAAAAGACATGTTTCCGGGTACATATTTTGTATACTGTGGAAACCACTCTCTAAAACATGTCCTCCACGAAGTTGGATTTACAATTGCTATTGTCATTGATGCACTGAACTCTGTTCACCAATGCATATTCTTTTGAGAGAGTCACCAAAAATCAAAGTACAATGGACAAGCCTTTGTGATGAGAATGTCGTCATGTTGCAAGCCTATGTCTGTTGCAACAAGTGAGAGACTGTTCAGCACACTTTGCCATTTGAAGACCTAACTCTATATCACAATGGCACAGCACCATCTGACACAATGTGCTGTAATGCATGTACATAAAAACTTGTGTAATGAAAACACTTTGGACATCCTCCTTGGAAAACTTTATCTCCAAAATGAGCAAGCATAGAAAAATTCTTGGATTGACTTGAAGCATTACTTTTCCACATTGCAATAATAACAATTATTATTATTATTATACTTGTGTTTGTTGTGATACTAAGATTGAAAAAAATTGACCTTGTTTGTAAAAAATTTTGGACCTGGGCTTGCACCCACTAAGCAAATGTTGTTCCTGGGCCACTGAACAGGGGCTGATATGAGTTGTTGTGCAGCTCAAGGTTAGCCTTGATTGACTGCATCTATAAGCAAAGGCATTTCAACTGTGACTATACATTCATGACCAAATATATTTTGTCTGGGACTACATTATCCTATGTGTCCTCTCTTTCATTTAAAAATGTTAGGATGTGATTTTAGGGATCTTTGGCTGTCTTTTCAAGGAGAGTCTCTTTCTTAGGCTCATTCAGAGTGGTCATGTTTAATTATCAACTAATGATTATTAGCGATAATAATGGTTTTGCTGATGGTGGTGATGATTATAGGGAAGCTGATTACGGATGGGGATAGCTATAAGGACACTCATTACATGGATATTTGTTGTAGCAGTAACTCAGCTCTAACAGGACCATCCTGCCTTTTATTCATAAATATTGTATCAAGGACAACATTTTCCAATGTATACTCTTTTATTGCCATTGCTATGTTTGCTGTTTAGTCCCAGGTCAATCCTGGTGTAATGGATGTCAACTAATTTGAATGAAAATGGTGGAAAACCTTGCTGAAATACTAAGAAATTGTTGTAAATGTAGGGGAAAATCTAGCATAGAAATCACTACTGGTGCTTAATAGTTTTTAGTTACCTTTGAGTTGTGGAGGCGCAATGGCCCAGTGGTTAGGGCAGCAAATTCGTGGTCATAGGATCGCGGTTTCGATTCCCAGACCGGAGTGTTTATTGAGCAAAAACACCTAAAAGCTCCATGAGGCTCCGGCAGGGGATGGTGGCGAACCCTGCTGTACTCTTCCACCACAACTTTCTCTCACTCTTACTTCCTGTTTCTGTTGTGCCTGTAATTCAAAGGGTCAGCCTTGTCACACTGTGTCACGCTGAATATCCCCGAGAACTATGTTAAGGGTACATGTGTCTGTGGAGTGCTCAACCACTTGCATGTTAATTTCACGAGCAGGCTGTTCCGTTGATCGGATCAACTGGAACCCTCGACATCGTAAGCGACGGAGTGTCAGTAACAAAACCTTTGAGTAAGTTTAATTCTATTATATTTATTCATTTATAATAAATACTTTTCCCCAGATTTTTAAACAGTAAAATTAAGGGTGCACATTATACATGAAAACCATGTTGCAAAAGTAATTGTGAAAGTTGTTTGTCAACAAAACAAAATTTTCAGTTATTTTAGCACCAACGTAATGTGTATGTTATATATGAGAGAACGGTTTTTAAGATTTCTTTACCAAGAATTAAAGATGCACATTAAACATAAGTAAATGTATTATTCTAATTTATTCATGTCTGATGAAGAAATGACTGATAGAAGGTACTACTGTAGCAATTAGTGGTCATAGTGATTAGAGGGTTTAGTTAGTACTGGTGGGACCTGTAAATTTTTTATGGAATTAATGGTAAATCTATAGTGTCATTCCTGAAAACTTTATCCAATAAACCTGAAAGTGTAGCCTGTGTTGTGTCCATATGGAAAGATAGTCGCTCATCTATTAAGCATTGAAAAGTGAAAGGAATTGGAATACGATGATTACTTAAAGCACTTTATATATACAAGTATATATACACTTTATATACTTTATGCACAATTTTATAGACTTAATACATAGTACTCATAAAATAAATATTCACTCTTATTTTTCCATTTTCCCCATAAAGAAAAGAAAAATATCTCATACATATGATACAACCTTTAGTTAAATTGCATATATCTGCCACATAAATAAGTGTGAATATTTCATGGAATTACACTTATTCGCATGTGTTAAGTGATAAGTGATATAAAAAACTTAGTTCAATTAAAAAAATACACTTTTCACTATCCAGTCACCATCACCGCCATTTCCTCCTCCACCACCAGCTTGCATTTCCTCCTCCTGCCAGCTTGCATTTCCTCCTCC
>NC_068994.1:19025669-19037025 GCF_001194135.2 Octopus bimaculoides
AGTTCCTCCTGCCAGCTTGCATTTCCTCCTCCTACCAGCTTGCATTTCCTCCTCCTGCCAGCTTGCATTTCCTCCTCCTGCCAGCTTGCATTTCCTCCTCCACCACCAGCTTGCATTTCCTCCTCCTGCCAGCTTGCATTTCCTCCTCCTACCAGCTTGCATTTCCTCCTCCTACCAGCTTGCATTTCCTCCTCCTGCCAGCTTGCAGCCCTCCTTTCAAGTGATATTCTCCTGTATTATTCTGTTTTTGCATTGACACTTTGCCCACAATTTCCTTTAATCAGATACACTCTTATAAAGATTATACTACTTTCTGCCGCTCCCAACCTTTAATACAAACATCACATATATACAACCTAGACAATTCCCTTTCATGAAGAATGCAAGGCTACTATGGAACTTGAAAAATTTTGTGATAGCAACTTGAATCTAGTTTTATTCAATGACAGCAAAACACTATTATCATGCATATAAAAAAAATCCCATTACAAAAGTTGTTTAACCCTTTAGCATTTAAACAGACCATATCTGGCCAAAATAATATATCTGTTTTATCTTCAAACTGGCCAGATCCAGCCTCTCACACCTACCTTACAATGTTATTCTAAAAATAAGCAATCACATCATTGAAATCTTAAAGAGACAAGATAATGCAGGATTAATTCAAAACAATGTGGATAAGTAAGTATCGAATTTAACTGAGTTGTCAGAATGCTGAAAGGTTAAAGAGCTACAGTTCCCAGAAATCATGGAATTATCTTGAATCAAATTCAATGTCCTCCCCCACCCACCCATTCATTAAACAAAAGCAACAGGCTCCATGTTAATTTAAACTGACTCTGAAATAAATATGAATCAGTTAATCCTTTTTTCTCTCTGACCCACTTTAAATGTCTGCAATGCTACCCATTTTGACCAATGAATTTATAAAATAATTTAAGAAAGGCTACACCAAACAGAATTTTTTTTTTTTTTTTTCAGAGAAGAGTTGTGGCTCTCAAAGGTTTTGATTTTGTGTGGTGCACTGGCAGCACCTTCTCAATTACTTTTCCCCAGTGATTTTCAGGTTATAACATGATAATGCATTCCGTAGGCTTATACCACTTGTTTGACTTCATGGCACAATGGAGTCTCCCAAAGCCTTATATCACTATTTGCACTTTTGAAAATACTGGAACCTAACAAATTTTTTATTGTTGTTATTGCTTGTGAATAATAACAATAACATTGCTAGCATTACTAATGGATTACTAGTGACACCTATTGAAAAGACAAATCTCTTCCTAATGTGACAAAGTTTCAATTAATGGCAGGTGTGAGTTAATTTCACTTGTATGTATCTAGCTAATTGAGCTTACATGAGAGCCTTTAGGTGACTGCTCAACCAGCTAGAAGTAATGACCATATCTTCTTTATATCACACCTTATCATTCCCAAAATGAGTGGGCATGTTGTATTATGTATTCCTAGATGCACTATGCTTTGAAAAAAGAACAGCATGTTTATGGCTGAAGTACATAAGGTTGCTCAATCAAGTGTTAAATAGCAACAAAAACTACAAATAACAATGTAAGTAACTGAAACTCTCAATGCAAAAAAGAAACTCGAACTACTATTTTCTCATACAGCCAGGCATAAAGTTTAAAAACAGTTATTTTTATTGTTGTTGCTAAGGCAATGAGCTGGTATAATTGTTAGCATGCTGGACAAAATGCTTAGCGGCATTCTTATGTTTTGAGTTCAAATTCCACTGAGATCAACTTTGTCTTACATCCTTTCAGAGTCAATGGAATAAATAGTAGTCAAGTACTGGGGTTGATGTAAGGGATTAGCCCCCTCATCCAACATTTCAGGCTCTGTGCCTAGAGTAGAAAGGATTATTATTATTGTTGTTGTAGTGAATGTTCTAGAGTAGAAGTAAAGTCCATAATAAGCTGATACTTTTGAAGCTATTTTGATTTTCTGATCAAACTATATCATTTAATTTACCTTACATAGAATATGTTAAGGGATATGTTTAAGAAAGGTGTTATGTCAGATCATTGTATAGAGTTACCTCTCTAAATACAAGGCAGTGTTATAATGTCAAAAAAGTATTGTTATATTAACAAATACCATCTATACAGTAGAGGTAGGCTCTGTTCTAGCAACGTTCAACATTTTGAACCGATAAGGAAGGTCTCTACATGGTTGCTCAACCTGTTAAAAATAACAGCCAAGTCTTCCATCACCATCTTAAGGAAGAGAAACAACTTAGATAATATAGTTCTAGAAAGTCCTCCCTCTAACTTCCCAAAAGTTGGGATGGTCATAGTTGGAATACCCCTGATCATGAGTCTGGTAAGTTAGGTTGATCTAGAACTAAACAATAATCTCTTTTGTGATATCTACACACAGCAATTATCTTACTTATGTTGCTAATTTCAATGAAAATGGCAAGCACATGACAACTTCCATTCACATATTCCAATGCTTCTAATGCTTTGTGTTAAATGTTAGAATTTTTCTGTCTGATGTTACAAGAGCTGACTGAAAAGTTAATAGGTTCATCAAGATACTCTCATGGAGTGTGACCAAATGAGATTTATTTTTCAACATAGTTCTCCTTGCATTCCACACATGTCTTCCATTGTATCGTAGTACTTGGATCCCATTGGTGAAGAAGCATTCATCGTATTGCTCAAAAATATTATCAACTGCAGATATAATGTCATCATCATTGCAGAATTAACTGGTTTCACTTGTATAAAAGTGATAATGCATTCCAACTGATTTTTGCAAAAGCAACAGCAACAACAACAAACAAGCAACACAGACACTTTTATGCTTGAAAATAACAATTTCGAATGATACAGATTAATATACATAAAAACATTTGAAGAGAAATACGTTAAGGAATAAATATAAATCCTAATATTGTAATAAGGTATGTTCTTACCACAAAAAAAAAAAAAAACTATTCTGACTATATGTCTGTGCACACATTTGAATGTGGTGTATGCCAGAAGGCTTGCAAATCCAATGGTAATCTTAAAAGACATGTTAGGATCCACAATGAGCAGAACTTACCTGCAGGTGTTGATAGTACAAATCAGAGGTGCAATCTGTGTGGGTGTTTTTTTCAAAACATTGTCTGGTTTAAAAAGCCACCTCAGACGCCATGAAAGAGCTAAGGGGTAGGTACAGGAGGTGGTCAAACTCTGTGTAAGGAGTAGACAACCACCATCTTATCACAAAAGATGTTGACTAGTGTGTGAGGGTTGAAGGTGAAATGAAAGTTACTGAGAGGATGAGGGACACTATCTGCTATATGATAGTTAATCATCATCAACATCCACTTCAGGGTGAAGAGCTTTTCCAAAGTTGTTTGATGTTTATGGTACATTATTACTTTGTGGAGATCAGTGTAGAAACTGAGATCATTGAAAACTCCACTTGTAATTTTTATGTTACAGCCATGATTAGAGTCGTTATCAACAAAAGCTTGCAGACCTTCCTCTATAAGTGCCAATCTGTTAGCAATATTCTTTGCAGTCAGTTTAAGTGGAATTTCCGTATTCTTATCAGTATTCTCAGCTTGATCTAGTTTTAGCAGCATCAACTTCTCATTAGATAAACTTCCTCTATGGGACACTAGCAACTCAACCACATCATCCCCTATGACTTCTTCAAACCCTATATCATTTATTAGGTCGTCAAGTATGAAATTTATAGTAAGGTATATGGCAAGCTTTGACAGCCGCTCACTTTGCGCCATTTTAATATTTTGACAATCTTTATCTTTTGTTAGAAAACTGACACATTTATTTCTTTATTCTAACTGACTTCATGCTTTATAAAGTATCTATAAATTGCTTTTTGTTATTTTTGTTTAGAAATGGGTAAGTTGGAATTTGTACAGTTTTGAAATATGAGTTCTTTCTTGGAAATGCAGCATCACAGACAACTTGGAATATTAATGGAGTATTTCATTTTAATGTTATTACACAGCAGGCAGTATCAAATTGGTTTGAAAAATTTCGTTCTCGTAACTTTGACCTCATTAATGAGCAATGCAGTTGACCATGTGACAAAGGTGGATAATGACAAACTGAAAGCCACTATCGTGCAAAGTGCCTGTGAATTATTGTTGCTCTTTGGTGTTAGCACGCAAATAATATTGACTCGCCTAGTTCAAATTGGTAAAGTGAAAAAGTTGGATAAGTGGGTTCCACATGAAAATGAAAATCAGAAACAGCAACATTTGGAAGCCTGTATTATGCTACTTTCTCATCACAAAAATGAATCATTTTTTAACTGAATTGTAACATGTGATGAGAAATAGATCAAATACAACAACTGTAAACGTTCAGCACAATGGTTGGACAAAGACGAGCCACCAAAACAAAGTCTAAAAAGTAAAATTCATCAAAAGAAGCTGATGGTGTGTGTTTAGTGGTCTGGTGCAGGTGTGATCTATTATGATTTGATTAAACCTGATTCATCAATCCTGGCTGAAGTACACTGCAGCTAACTGGACCAAATGATGCAGAAACTTACACAAAAAAAAACAGCCTAGATTAGTCAACAGATCCACTCCTATTTTATTGCAAGACAACACCAGACCACACATCACAAAAATGACACTGGCGAACCTAAAGGAGTTGGAGTTGGAAGTTCTTCATCATCCACCATGCACACCTGATTTTGCCCCCACTGACTACCACTTCTTCCAGAATTTGGATAACTTTTTGATAGGAAAATAATTTAATTCCAACGATGCTGTAAAACAGGACTCTAGATTGCAAAGCTCTTACAGTTCTGGGCTGGACAAGCTACCGCTGAAATGGC
Organism: Octopus bimaculoides; assembly: GCF_001194135.2. NCBI lineage: Eukaryota > Metazoa > Mollusca > Cephalopoda > Octopoda > Octopodidae > Octopus > Octopus bimaculoides. The sequence goes on from NC_068994.1 coordinate 19,030,500, forward strand.
AAGAGTGTATTGACAATACGGCTGCATACTTTCTGAATAAAACTATTCCTTGTATTTATAAAACATTAGCAAACTTTTTTGTCTTTTCTACAAATTTCATACTTGACGACTAAATACAAGCGCCACAATCTCTTTCCGAATTTGGTGTAGACTTTCTGCTTGTAAAAAACTTGTGAAGTCACAGAAACAATCTGGTCATATATTTTCTAAGTACCATTCAAAGCTGAAGGCTCCACTTCATCCCATGACTTAACTACATCATCTACAGCATCTATTAAGTTTCTATCTGCAGGTGTATCTTCCCTGTCAATTGCTATCAGAAGTTGTTTGAAATTTTCAGATAATGTACCTTGAAGTTAACTATCAAACCATGATCCATGAGCCAGGGAGAAGAGTTCATAGTCTTGGGGATATACTCTGCTCTAACATTATCAGAAACTTAAATAAAGTTCACTGGGTGCTTTGATGTGTTCTCTAAAAGAAGCAATTCCACTAAGGTCAACTTTACCTTTCATTCTTTTGAGGTCAATAAAATAAGTACCAGTTGAGCACTGGGACTGGGGTTGAATTAATAAACTTACCCCCTCCCCTGAACGTGCTGGCCTTGTGCCAAAATTTGAAAACAATATTATATCTAACACTAAGGCAGTGAGCTGACAGAAACATTAGCATGCTGGGGAAAATGCTTAGCACCGTTTTGTCCATCTTTACATCCTGAGTTGAAATTCTGCTGAGGTTGACTTTGCCTTTCATCCTTTTGGGGCTCGATAAAATAAGTACCAGTCAAGCATTGGGGTTGATGTAATTGACTTACCCACTTCCCTGAATTTGCTGCTCTCGTGTCAATATTTGAAGCTAATCTGGCACTGTACCTTTCTACAGCAAGACAAAAAGTGTTTTTAAGCTACTCTCCAAGAATGCACTTGGTCACCCATACCTTCTTATTTGAATTCCACATCAGAGGGAAATTAATCTTTGCATAACCCTTGAAAGCCTATTGATTTTCAGAGTAATACATGAGTAGAGGTTTTAATTTCATATCACCAGTGGTATTTCCACTCACAAGAAGCCTCAGACAATTTTCAGAAACTTTGAATCCTCGAGTGCTCATTTTCCTTCTTGAGAAATAGATATTTTAGTAGAAGTTTCCTCAATAGTATATACTTGCTCTGATGCGTAACCCCCTTTAAGAATTAATTTTTTCCAGTGGTTGACCATAACTAGTGGCAGTTTCTGAATCAGCTTCAACGGTCATTTTTATGTCGGACTAATACAAATGCATAAACTTTTCAAACCAGATTTTACAAGCCAAAAAAACGCTTCTCATTAAAAGTTTCACCTTTCTTTTTCTATAAATCATCGTACAAATTTTTGGCTTTTTAAATTACCAATTGCTTATCAGCACATTTTGTTAAGCCTGATCCTTAATCCATAAACTTAAAAGTAGTCCCATTTTGAACATCATATTAGATCTATGAAAAAATAAGGTCCAAAGAGTTAACAGAGTACTTCTTGAGCACTTAAGTCCATTTCTATTGCCCTGTAGTGTTCCATGATAAATGTTGCAGGCTTTAATTTTTTTGGCAATGGGACTGGTTTTTTTCTTTTCCTTCATCAAATTTTTTTAAAACATGAAGTTTAATATTCAGTGTAATCCCTTTACAGTTCCTTTTCACACTACTACCTTCAGGTCCACTTGATGACTTCTTTCTGAACATCTTGAATCATAGGTATATCTAATAGCAGTGGTGGTCAACAGTTATCCACAACAAATGTGTAGTAAAAGAAGTAGCAGAAGGAAAGAACTGTTTTGTGAGAGCTAAAAACCATTATCTTATTTCTATGTTTGTAAGAATGGGAGTGAGAAGATGAAAAGGTGGTGAAATGAGATATGAAGGGGTACTGTATAATTACAATTAGTTAAAGGGGTACCTTGCCCTGAGTATGACATTAAACTGCATTAGGTGGTGAGGCTCTATTTCAGGAGTTCTGGGGTTGTGGTGAGTGTGGGGTCGCCCCTTAATTACCATTACTTGCAAGTCCATTCTGACCCAGAATGGTATTACCTGTTAGGGCCCCATCTATAGGTCAAATAGATTTTTGTATAGGTAGATTGAGCTCCTAGCTGCAGTGAAAGCAATCACTTGAAGAAAAGGTAAACTTCAAAATTAATGCCCTCTTCCAACATACCCTAAGCTAGCACAGAAAAATTTGGCTGATAAAACTAACATGAGGTACGCTCAATAACATAGATTTAGATGAGAGAAGGCCACTTCTGAGCCCTCGACAGGCAACCAGTAGGGCACATCAACAGCCCTGAACTGGCATATCTTGAATGCTCTTGCCAAAGACCAAGTGCTATGGAGGCAACTGTCTCATGTTGATGCACATTCTGCTGCAGGCAGAGATAACAGAAAATAATGTTGATGAGAGATACCAGGTCCTTGGGTACTTTGGTTCTGGTACCACTGACTTAAGCCATATAAACATTGCTATCATATTGATATCATTGTTGTTGTTGCCCAGAGGTTATTCAAATGCTGGTGTGTTTGATAGTAGTGGTGATGATGGTGGAGATATTGTTGTTGGAGGTCACATTGTTCTTGTTAATTGTATTCTCTTTTACTCTTTTACTCTTCTACTTGTTTCAGTCATTTGACTGTGGCCATGCTAGAGCACTGCCTTTAGTCGAGCAAATTGATCCCAGGACTTATTCTATCAGTCTCTTTTGCCGAACCGCTAAGTTACGGGGACGTAAACACACCAGCATCAGTTGTCAAGTGATGTTGGGGCACAAACACAGACACACAAACACAAACATATACATACTTATATATATACATATATACGACGGGCTTCTTTCAGTTTCCGTCTACCAAATCCACTCACAAGGCTTTGGTCGGCCCGAGGCTATAGTAGATGACACTTGCCCAAGGTGCCACGCAGTGGGACTGAACCCAGAACCATGTGGTTTGTAAGCAGGCTACTTACCACACAGCCACTCCTACGCCTGTATTGTTGATGTTTAGTTTCAAGTCAGTTTTCATTGTACTAAGATATTTCATTCAACATTTTTAAATGTTGCTCTATGGTAACAACATCAGCTCATGTTATTATTCTTGTTATTTTAGGTGGAGTTGCTTATCTTGTTCACACTGTTACTATTCTGATGCTGCTGTTTTAGGTCATTAAGGAGATGGTGGGTTGGTAACGGTGGTGGTGGTTGTACTGGTTTTGGTATTGATGGTAGTTGTGTTAGAGTTGATGATGGTGGTTAGTGGTGGTTGTGAAGGCTGATTTATACACACACATACACGTGCATGCACATGCAAACACACACACGCACACACAGATAAATAGATAGATAAACAGACAGAGAGACAGACAGATACTTATTGTGATACTGCAAAATATATACAAATCCATACACAAATATTCACAATGAAAAATTCCATCACCTCATACTCTGTAAAGACAAACACTTGCTTCCACAAACACACACATACATGTATGTAATGTGATTTACTCTCATTTTCATATACATAAATATGTGTGTGTTTGCATATAAATATATCAGGGTGTCCACAAAGTCTGGGTACATGGGGATTAACACATACTTTAAGAAATAATCATTTCTTATATTTAATTGTTTATGCTATGATTTTATTTACTCCTCCATGTACCCAGACCTTGTGGACACCCTGTATATATATATCATCATTGTCATCATCATCATCATCATCATTGTCATCGTCATCATTTAGTATCCGATCTCTATGCTGGCATGGGTTAGATAGTTTGATTGGAGCTGCACCAGGTTCCAGTCTGATTTGGTATGGTTTCTACAGCTGGATGTGCCCTTCCTAATGCCAACCACTCCAGGAGTGTAATGGGTGCTTTTACATGCCACCAGCATGGGTGCCATTTAGATGACACCAGCAATTACCACAACTATGATTCATGACTGGGTGCCACTTATATGACACCAGCAATGACCATGACCACAATGCATGGGTGCCATATACATGGTACCAGCAATGACCACAACTATGATTCATGGGTGCTATTTGCATGGCACTGGCAACAACTCATGGGTGCCATTTATATGGCACTACCAATGACCATGATTCTCGGGTGCCAATTTACATGGCACCATCGATGACCACGATTATGATGTCACAGGTGTCAATTACATGGCACCAGCACTGACCATGACAATTCACAAGTGTCATTTACATGATACTGTCAACGACCATGACTACATGACTACGATGCATGGGTGCCACTTACCACATGACACCAGCACAGCCGCATCTACGATTTCTCTTGGCCTGATGAGTCTTCTCACACACAGCATATTGCCAGAGCTCTCGGTCACTTGTCATCACCTCTGTGAGGCCCAACGTTCAAAGATCATGCTTCACCACCTCACCCCATGTCTTCCTGGGTCTATCTTTTCCACAGGTTCCCTCCACAGTTAGAGATTGACACTTCTTTACACAGGTGTCCTTGTACACACACATCACATGACCACACCAGCACATTTGTATCTCTTGCACACTACATCTGATGCCTCTTATGCCCAGCTTTTCTCTCAAGAGGCTTACATTCTGTTGTACATGCACACTGACATTACACATCCAGCGAAGCAATACTGGCTTCATTTCTTTCAAGCCTATACATGTCCCCGGTGGTCACAGCCTATGTTTCACTGCCATGTAGTATAGCTGTTCAGACACATACATCATACAGTCTGCTTTCACTCTGAGGGAAAGGCCCTTTGTTACCAACTGAATTTTGCCCATCCTATTCTTATTTCCGCAGCTACACTCCCCGAGCAGCATCCACTCCTACTACTGACTTGGTCACCAAGATAATAGAAGCTATCAACTACCTCTAGCTTACCTGCCTGGCATTTGATGGAGTCTATTTTCTCTACATATTGTACCTATGCATTTTCTTTACATGTAAATTATATTTTTCCCTGTTAATCTTCCTCTGATATTGCTACACCTCTTATGTGTCCATAGCTTACATCTTATAGAGTTTCTTCCTGTGCTTTTCTACAGATTGAGTAAGGCCATCTACCTCAGGGGATTTGTGATATGTCTGCTTTCCTACTAACTAACACTTTGGTTTTTGCTAGACTAACTCTAAAGCCCTTTGATTCTCGACCTTGCTTCCACACCTAAAATTTCTTCTCTAGTTCTTGAAGTGATTCGCTATGAGATCAAAGTTATCAGCATTGAGGGGCTCCCAGAGCAGCTTGTCTTAAATTCTTCTGTTATTGCCTGGAGGACTATGATGAACAGGAGAGGGCAGAGGACTTCAGGGTAGATGTAGGGGTTCACCAAGGATCCCCCTACTTCTACCCTGAATTCATCACTATGTTTGTCGCTAATCTCCACCTTACTGATGGCATCTCTGTACATGGCTTATGTCACTTTCACCAACTACTCATCTATCTCTAGTTTTTGCTTTGACCATCAGGGATTGAAAGACCCTATCAAAGGCTTTCTCCATGTCAACAAAAGTCAAGTACAAAGGTTTATCTTTGGCTAGGTACCTCTTCTTCACCACTGATGCTATATTTCTTACCAGAAATATAGCATCAGTGGTGCTTCTCCCTGGCACAAAATCAAACTGCATCTCATCCTAATTAGTTGGGCTATGACCCTCTCTGTAACTTTCATCACCTGATCTAACAGTTTGATACATCTGTAATTATTTCTGTCCAGGGCATCACCTTTACATTTGTAGCTGTTGACTCTGATGCTGCTACACCAGTCATTGGGTATGACTCCCTCATGTACAACCTGATTTACTATATGGGTAACAAGTCCATACCCAACACCACCAGATTTTTTAAGCATCTCAGCAGTGATTCCTGATGGGCCAGGGGCTTTCCTGGTCTTCATGGCTTTATCTACCGATTGCCGGTCCTTCTGTTGAATTCACTTTAGGCAGACTCTCCTTCTCCCATGCATTCTCTACATTTAAGTAGCCTTTCATAGTGACACTTCCAAGCCTCTTTCTTTACAAAGTTACTAACTGTAAGTGAACCAACATCCATGCAGACACACTCCTCTCCCACAACATCACAATTTTCCCTGGCACACTGTCTTGCAAGCTGAAACACTTCACGCCTCTGGTCCTCATGTTGTAAGACACTGGCAACCTTCTCCCTTTCTGCTTCATTCCTAGCTAAATATACCTGCTTCCAAGTTTCCCTTCTAGCTGCCTGATATAACTCCTTATGTGTATGTGTGTGTGTGTGTGTGTGTGTGTGTGTGTGTGTGTGTGTGTGTGTGTATAATAATACAAATGATATGTGAGTATATGCATATATACGTACATGTATGTACATACCTTCATCTACATGTATATATAGATACATATCTGGGTACAGGACATCACAAAAAAACGTGGACAAAATGAAAAACAGAACATAAACAGAGCACAAAAACACACAGGCCACATAGGGAACATTTCCTTCATCAGCTGCCACCATTCTAAAACTAAGCGT
>NC_068994.1:19037130-19040127 GCF_001194135.2 Octopus bimaculoides
ATATATATATATATATATATATATATATATATATATAATTTGGAAAGTAATATTTTTAGTCAGTGCCGTCATGATAGAAAAGTTGTTTTGGAAATGTAGTCTTTCTATTTGCCAACTGACACATTATGGACACAACTGGAATCATTCAAAGGCAGATAGTTTTGGCATTTTTTAAAGCCTAGTACTTATTCAATTGGTCTCTCCTGCTGAACTGCTAATTTATGGAGACATAAACACACCAACACTGGTTGTCAAGCAGTGGTGGGGGCCAAACACAGACACAAAGACACACACACACACACACACACATGCATATACACACAACAGGCTTCTCTCAGTTTCCATCTGCTAAATGCACTTGCCTAAGGCTTTGATCAGCTTGAGGTTGTAGTAGAAGACACTTGTCCAAAGTGCCATGCAGTGGGACTAAACCCAGAACCATGTGGTTGAGAAGAAAGCCTCTTACCACATAGCCATACCTTAATAGATGGCTACTTCAATTTTGTATACCAGATTATGTAACATCCCATCGACCTATATTTTATTTAAGCATTAAGTTGTCTATGACTATACATTATTCAATATATCTTTCCATTTTATTTTAATTATTCACTGGGTCTCATCCTAGATTAGTAAGATTGATACCAAAGGTATTCTTCTTGAACCTTTGTTAATCACCAACTGTAGGAAAAGTAAGAGCAGGAAGGTGGAGAGGGAATTTAAGAGGTGACATAATAGGAAAAAAGAACTGAGCATAATGATTAGAGTAGATTTAGCTGCTATTTTTAGCATAGAGATTGAGAACCTGTGTAGAGACTTCCACGGTAGTGGCTGCTACATTGCTATTGACTTACGAAATATCTTATCATTCTGTAATCAGATTTCTTCACTCATGAATTCAGTGTATTGTTGCTATGTTATTGTGTGTTAAGATTGCTGTTATAAGATGTTGAAATTACTAGTGATGAAGTTCTCTTAGCTGGGTTCTTTTCAGTATTTACCAACATAAAATAATGTTACTTCATTTGTCTGCACTGTCTGACTTTCAGTTTTCTAAATTTAGTTAAGTTAGTCTCCCCACAACTACACATATTTACAAATCAGACGACAGTTTTCTATATTAACAAGGATGGAACGGATTATAGAAATTCTTTTGGTTCAAGCACAAAGCAAAATATTTATATAGACTATTGATTTATCCTACTTCATGACTGAATGAGTGAGTAAACAATTCAAAATGTTTTACCTTTTTTCCAACACTGCTCAACACCTTTTCTGCAACACTCTTACCAGAGCATTTAACTTGGTGACCCAGTTCTCTAAGTAAACAGCTAGGAACAGCACACAGTGATGGAAAACAGAAGTATTGTAAACATTTTCAATTATCATTCGTTCTTAATATTGAGTTTGACAACTATGAAATTTTACCATGAAAGATACCTATCAAATAAGGCTTTGCTTTCAACTTCGTTACTATCACTCTGATGTGGGCAGGAAAATAAATGACTGGATTATTTAATTACTGAGAAATAAAAACAAACTCAAGTTTCCACAAATATGAATTTGCAGTTGAGATTATTATGACTGCATACTGTAATGTTTAAGCTATGTGAGTCATCATTACAGCTCTTGGAAACCACTAAGTTATGCGAGGATATATATATCATCATCATCATCGTTTAACGTCTGCTTTCCATGCTAGCATAGGTTGGACGATTTGACTGAGGATTGGCAAACCAGATGGCTGCACCAGGCTTCAATCTGATCTGGCAGAGTTTCTACAGCTGGATGCCCTTCCTAACGCCAACCACTCAGAGTGGGTGCTTTTACGTGCCACCAGCACAAGGGCCAGTCAGGCGCTACTGGCAACAGCCATGCTCAAAATGGTGTATTTACGTGCCACCTGCACAGGAGCCAGTCCAGCGGCACTGGTAACGACCTCGCTCGAATGTTTTTTCATGTGCCACTGGCACAAGTGCCAGTAATTCGACGCTGGTAACGATCATGCTCAAATGGTGTTATTTACGTGCACCCATTATCTGCCATATACATGTACATACATAAATACATATGCATACATGTTTCTCAGGCGAATGAGCATTTTAAAATTTTAAAATGGTGTCTCACACACACAGCAACATACACTTTCTCCTTCCCTCTCTCTCACTCACACCCCTCTCATTCTCTCTTTCAAACAAACACACACTCACTAAAAAGAGATGTGAGAAAAAGTAAATAAATAAAATTTACATTACCTCTCTCCCACTCTCTCTCTCTCTCTCACACACACAGCGATACACTCTTTCTCTCTCTTTACAACAACACCTCTCTCTCTCTCTCTCTCCCTCAGTCAATAACTCACACACTCATTCAAAAAAGATGTGAGGAAAAACAAATAAAATATGTATGCTGTTTTTGCCCTCACACACACACACACACGCAGCAACATACATCTCTCTCTTTCTTTCTCCCTCTCTCTCACATACACATATACACAACACACACTTTCTGTCTCGCACCCCTCATCATCACATACACACATCCCTGTCAAGTTTCTCTCTTTCACTTTATGCTGACATCCAACGAAATGTACATTTCCAGCCACAGAAATAAATGATGTCTGCAATTTACTGTTTCAGTTTGTGGATGTTGTAAGATATTTCTCTGAGAATGAGGCGATACACAGACACACACTTTCCAGTGTAAGGGAGACAATCGGTTTCTGACCATTACTTCGTAAAGAGTTACCTTCCTTGTCCAAAATAGTCACTATCGAAAGTTTTTATGACTTTCTGACCCGAGGTGCCCCATTACTCCATATTACTGCATAAGTGACAAAGCTAAAGAGTGTAGAACCATCTGTGGAACATAAGTGATATATTTGCCAAGCATGAACGAAATCGGATGAAAAATATTGATTTTATGTGAGCTCAAGCTAATGGTTGGTCTCACACACACACACATACATACATACATACATACATACATATATATATA
>NC_068994.1:19040227-19047652 GCF_001194135.2 Octopus bimaculoides
ATATATATGTAAGTACGAGGTAGTATCAAAAGGTTCCCAGGCTAGTTATGTTTAAGGATCTAACTGGTTTGGCTGCCAGCATTTCAAAACTTAAAATTTATCGAAAATTTTAAAATTTGGTATAATAATATACTTTTCCAAGCTCAATTGCTGGAGTTATTTCACTTTTTCCAGATAACTGTTTTAAAAAAGTTACAGGGGTTTAAACTTTGATCATTTTCACCCAATCAGAAGACAGGATTTGGAAGTTGTCATTTTGTGCATAACTATACATTTTGTCATCAACATCCTGAAAGCAGCATGTGTTGTCAATAGTTGTAAACAACACATGTTTTGTAGTTTGAAGAATTCAATATGCATTTAATGTGATAGTACAAACTTAAAAGATTTATCCAAAAAACGTTATTTAGCTGTTATTTTTAGCACACCTCACAACCACCTCAATGACAAAAAAAAATGAGTAAACAAGTAGTTTTGAGCATTCAATATGCATTGAATGCAAATGCGATGAACAACACGTTACCTGCAATAAACACATTACAATTTTCCTCCACAAATGGTTTCAATACAGTTTTAACAGAAAGGTCTGAAGAATTAGATGAAAGTTCTCTAGTAATTTTCTTTCGTGTAAATAAATGTTTATGTTAATTTGAAAATTTGCCAGCAAAATCTTATAAAATGTCAATGTTCTAAAAGATGTACATGTGTATATGTTATATATGGAAATAAAAAAGTGAACAAAATATGCTTAAAAAACAAACGTTTTAGTATGCAATAAGCAACACATTACAAAATATTTTTAAAATTAAAAATGTAAGTTAGAAATACATTCAATCAATTTCTCAAACAAATCACAATTTTTGTATCTCCTGTGCCACATAAATTCACAGAGATATGAATCTACCATAGAATGGTGAGTCCCACAGTGTCCTTTATTACTTCGCTTCACAGAGGTCCACATACTCTCCACTTGTTGAGTGTGGGTACCATCTTTCAAGTTAACAAATCCAACACTGTGGTTCAACGTTCTATGCTCAAAATTGTAACCATTAACTTCAGGAATGTGAGAGTACACCCTCCATAAATCATCGGAAATTGTGGTTCCTGGAAGAATTGAGTGATGTATGCATTCTTCCAGTGTGTCAGGATTTGGATTATACCCTTTTTTTGAAGGTACAACACAATATCCTCTTCTGTTTTCAGTGTTTGCTTCATAGAAGTGGGGTTACAGGAGCTTGCTGCCATAATCAAACAGTAAAATTTCCAACAGAATACTGTGTCAAATTTGTCAACACGTACTTTCTCACAGTTAAAAGAGTTCTTGGTTCCACTTGTTACTATGAAAACAGGCATGAATGTGCCTGTGGCTTACAATTGGCTAAAATTACCCAAAATTTTCAAACTTTAATTGCTAATAACTCTTTATTGATTTATGGTGAAAATGATTTTCACATCATTCATTAGCCAATAAAAGTGCATCATTATACTGAATATGAAATCAATTCGAACAGAATTGATGCTGGCAGCCAAACCAACTAGATCCATGCTTAATAAAAAGTAACTTATTTACCTAAGTTTTAACATCATCTCCTTTGAAAATAGTCAATTTGTGCAACAATATACTGGTCCCAGCATTCCTACCACTTTTAGAATCCAGTCTGGAAGTCATTTTCTGTAAGTGAATTGAGGACTTTCTGCAATTCACACTGGATCTTGACAACAGTGTTAAAATGGCAACCATTTGAGCTACATTTTCATCTTGGAGATGAGATGGAAGTCTGCAGGTGCTAAATCTGGTGAAAAGGGTGGGTGTAGAAGCAATACCATATTGTTTTTAGCAAGAAACTCATGCATGAGGAGAACACAGTGATAGGGTGCATTATCGTCATGAAGAATCTAATTTATCACAAATCCGGTAGCTTTCACCAAATGTGTCCCTAAAATACTTCAAAAAGTTGTTGATTTCCTCCAATGATCCTCATGCACAACCTGATGAATTGTCTCCCCATTTCTAGGAGTGATGCTCATGGCAGGCCTTCAAGATCACTCATCGTCTTCCAGAGATGTTCTTCTGCTTTTGAAGAGCCAGTGCCACCCAAAATGTTGTGTACAATCATTGCCTCATTGCCAGAGCATGTTCAGTGTCTCTGTGGCACGCTTCCCAAGATTAACACAAAATTTCATGTTGGCTTTTTATTCTGTCCATGACATAATCGCAGACCACAGCATACACATTATCACAAAAACACAAATTTCACAAGTTACGAAGTAAACATAGCAATGTCAGCCGGCACACTGCCTCATGAAGGTCACTGTTAGTTCTCACTGTGTACACAACTGTGTGCTGCCATTTGTTGGAGCATTACAGAACTAGTCTGGGAACTTCTTCATACCACCTCATATATGTATATCTTCCCATAACTTAGTGGTTCAGCAAAAAGAGACTGACGGAATAAGTACCAGGTAAAAAAATAAAAAATAAAAAGTACTTGACACCTGAGCTGTCAATAATTAGAGGATGAGGAAGTAAATAAAAATGCCCAAAATAACAGGAAAATAAGAAACTTATATTTATGACTCCCTGAAATACTCTACCAGATATGAAATTCATGAAGCAAACTTCTTACCACATAGCCAAACCTGTACCTATAGTTGTTGATATTATCCAACAAGCTGTCCTTACTTCACCATATCAATTACCCATTTGTGCTATGATAATGATTTTAAGTAAATATGACTTATGGTTTCAAATAACAGTTAAGTGTAATAGCTATCTTGACATCTCAATCAAACTCAAAAGCCAAGCATTAAAATAAAATAAAAAAGAAGAATGTGGATTTTACTACAGATTAACCTTTTTGTTGCTGTGCTTATATTGAAATACATCCTCTTTATTTCAATTAATTTAAAGATTAATCAAGTACATAATAAAATAACTTTGTTGTTATTAAGCTAATTTTTGGAACATAAATTAACACAAAATTTCAATGGGAAATAGTAAAAGAGCTTTGACAAAAACAAAACAAATAACCTACTGTTTAACCAAATTAAACAAACAATCGATTAGTTAGTTGGATATTTAACCGACTAACTAATAATAAAGGAGTGGAATTGGATTATTGCATGTGCTAATAATATTGGCATGACTCTTCCTAGACACAACAAAATTAATGGGAAATTTTAAGTTAAATGACTTTAAAATAGAAATACAAATAGAACCAAGGGTCAGCTTGAGTGGGTTGAATCAAAAGGATTAAAGATATCATGGTATGTAAGATATTTTCATGAATCATGCCTTCAGCTGTCAGTGATCATACAACTTCGCTCCCTTCAGCTCTGCACCTTAACTTAGTAGTACATTATTGGGTTGGTCTTCTTATATAACTAGATACTACCAGATATTTTGTTTCATTATCTTTTCCAACTTTTCTCTCTTTTAGATAGAGCGACAAGCAGGCATATAATATCTATGCACAAGTATGGTTGTGATTCAATGAAATGAAATTCACTTCCTTTCTTGATTCAGTCCCAATGTATGGTACCTTAAGCTAGCGCCTTCATTACTGACTCAGCTAAATTTAGAGACACACTCGAATTTAGCAATGGTGGGTGCAGTGGTTTGTTTACATTATTTTTAACGCCACTTCTGGCAGATTTTGGCCCATTTTCAGTGTTTTGGGAAGATCGAGGACCAGTTGATTTGCTTTTTACAAAAGATGCGTGTCGTCGGAGCTGTTTTGCCATGAAAGTATTTAAGTTGGGATGAGCTTCCTCCCAGTATTGTTTTAACCACTTCATATATCCGACTGAAGGTTTTTTTCATAGCATCAAAGTAAATCTTGGCTTAGTTGTTGAGTCCAAGTAAAATGAGAAGAATACTCACATCTTCTTAAATAGCTTACTGGTGAAGTAGTATGTATGTGTGTATGTTTACGAAAAAAAAGACAAAAAAAAAAAGAAAAACATTCGAAAGCCCAATAGCTTTACATTCTTTTATAATCTAAATTTATAAATTTGTATTTTCACTCATATTTTTTAAGTTATTACAAAATTTTCAGCAGGAGAACAGCACCTTTCAGGTAGGTTACAGGAAGAAAGAACATTGTAAAATTTAAAAAATAAAGCTACTAATATTTATACATATTTTATAAATAATATGAATTAATATCTCATTTGCTAGTACAATGTCTTCAATATGGGAATTACATTCTACTTGTAAATTAAACATCCATAATAATTTCCATTATTAATTGTAAAAAAATATATTCTCAGTCTTTATATATGCAAAATAGAGCCCCTTTAGGGAGCTGTTTACAGATATAGCTCACAAAAAACAACATATAAAGTATTTTTTTTTTCATAATCATCAACCGTACATTTGTAACAAAGAAGTCAATTTCTGCATTTTTGTAAATACTTGTCTTACTATGCTAAAACAAAAATTAAATTTTTGGTATTGAACATTGAGACTATAAAGTATTTCACTTGACTTGCTAGAAACAGCAACCGAATCTCACTCAAATTGCACCTTATCATCTCAAATGAGGAAGGACACGTTGGACAATATTGTCTGCTGGTAGTGAAGATGGATGGAAACACTTTTGATCAAAGTCTGCTTATTTAGAGTCCACCTAGAGTTAAATAGCAACAAGGTTGCCGGCTTAATTGACACAAAATATAATGAAGAGATGTAGTTATTCGAGTAGATTCCTCAATATATAACTGATGATTCTTTGATTAAAATCTTGCAGAATTTGGACTTAATAATAATAGTCCTTTCTACTATAGACACAAAGCCTGAAATTTTGGGGGAGGAGACTAGTCAATTACATTGACCCCAGTGTTCAACTCGTACTTATTTTATCAATCCCAAAAGGATGAAAGGCAAAGTCAACCCCAGCAGCATTTGAATTCAGAACATAAAGTCGGACGAAATACTGCTAAGTATTTTGCTCAGTGTGCTAACAATTCTTCCAGCTCACTACCTTGATAATAATAATAATCTTTTCTACTAAAGGTACAAGGCCTGAAATTTGTGGTGAGTGGGTTTGTCGATCACATCGACCCCAGTACTTGACTGGTATTTATTGATCCCGAAAGGATGAAAGGCAAAGTCAACCTCGGCAGAATTTGAACACAGAACATAAAGACAGACAAAATGCTGCTAAGCATTTAGCCCAGCATGCTAACAATTCAGCCAGCTTGCTGCCTTAGGAATAATAATGATGACGATGATGATGATGATGATGATAACAACAACAATAACAATAATGATGATGGACTCTCTCATCGAAGACGATGTATGAATGTTCAGCTTTTGCCGAACGACCTGTACAAATGATTTGTATATAGTGATGAAACGTTTGTACCACACATTAGCTTGCTCTCTCCATCAAATTGACATTGTCTGAGCAGGTGCACAATGTAGCATGCGTCAGGTGTTGAAGTAATCGCAGAGCAATGTGAGATGAAGTGTCTTGCTCAAGAGCACAATGCACCAACCGGTCTAAGAATTGAAACCATGATCTTGCAATCATGAGTGCTTCACCCTAACCACTAGGCCATGTGTCCTAATAATGATAGTTTCTGATTTAGATAAAAGACCAGAATTTTCAATTTTGTTTTTTCTTTTTATCAATTCTGGAAGGATGAAAGACAAAGTTGACCTTAGTGGAATTTGAACCCCAGAAGTAGAGAATTGGAAAAAATACTGTAAAGCATTTTGTTTGACATTCTAACGATTTTTCTAATGCACTCAAATGGTTTCTTATATATACATTCAAGGTGAAAAACTTGGGAGAAAGGAGCAGTCAATCATATCAACCCCAGTATGTGACTGGTATTATTATTTTCTATTTGGGACAGATCAAAAGCAAAGGACATAAAACTGAGAGAAATCGTGTAAGGCATTTTTCAACCAGTAATAATTTCAAATTTAGGTACATAGACTGATATTTAGAGGATGGGGTTAGCCAAATATATCGACCCTAGCACTAGACTAGAACTTTATTTTACTAACCCTAGAAGGATTGAGAGCAAAGTTGACCTTAGTAGGATTTGAGTTGAGAATGTAAAGAACCAGAATTAAATCCCACAAGGCAATTTTATCCAATCTCTAAGGATTCTATTAGTGCACTACCCTTCATAGTTTCTAACTTAGGTACAAAGTCAAAAATTTAGGGAAGGGATCTATCAAAAAAATGAATCTCCAGTACTTGACTCATACTTTATTAACCCTTTAGCATTTAAATCAGCCGAAATATTCTACCTATTTTATGTTCAAACTGGCAAGATTCAGCCTCTCACACCTATTCTACAATGTAATTCTAAAGATAAACATTCACATCATTAAAATCTTGAAGCTACAAGATAATGCATGGTTAATTCAAAACAATGTGAATAAATATGCATTACATTTGTCAAAACAATTTCAATGCTAAGGGGTTAAACCTAATATTTCAACTGGGACTTTATCTTATTGACACCCAGAACTTGATCGGAGCTTTATTTCATTGACCTCAGAAGGATGAATTACTAATATATTTCTAGAAAACTGCTGCTGTTGTTACAACAAATATGTGGGTGTCAAATATGTGGATGGTAGAAGGTCAAAACAAAACGACAGCACTAGTGAACAAACACTATTGCTACTAATCCTTCAATATGTCATCGATACTTATATTTCAAAAAGCCAGTTATGTTATTATATCATCCTAGATCTGCTCTAATTTAGTCGACCTTTGATCATGTGCATTCCAGCTGTGACCATCCCATTTCATTTTCTGTCATGTCATTTTAAAAAAAAAATCATTTTACTTGTTTCAGTCATTTGACTGTGGCCATGCTAGGGCACTACCGTGAAGGATTTTAGTTGAACGAATTGACCCCAGGATTTTTTTTTTAAAGCCTAGTACTTATTCTATTGGTCTCTTTTGCCGAACCACTAAGTTACAGCAGCATAAACAAACCAACACTGGTTGTCAGGCAGTGGTGGGAGACAAACACAAAGACACACACATACACGCCTATACATACATACAAACATATATATATATATATATATACACACATATATACATATATATATATATATATATATATACACACACACATATATACATACATATATATCTGTATGTGTGTGTGTATATATATATATATATATATACACATACACATATAAATACATACATATATATATATGTGTGTATGTGTATATATATATATATATATATATATGAATTTGTATGTCTGTGTTTGTCCCTCCACCATCGCTTGACAACTGCTGTTGGTATGTTTATGTCCCTGGAACTTAGCAGTTTGGCAAAAAAGACTGATAGAATAAGTACTAAGCTTACAAAGAATAAGTCCTGGGGTCAATTTGTTCGACTAAAGGCGGTGCTCCAGCATGGCCACAGTCAAATA
>NC_068994.1:19047662-19050606 GCF_001194135.2 Octopus bimaculoides
CTGGGGTCAATTTGTTCGACTAAAGGCGGTGCTCCAGCATGGCCACAGTCAAATAACTGAAACAAGTAAAAGAATAAAAGAATACACACACACACACACACATATATATATATATTTGTATGTATATATACTACACACATATATATTGTACATATAAATATATATATATATATATATACATAAATACACACACACACATATATATATATATATATAGGGTGACTTGTTAGCAATTTTTCAACCCAAAGGCAAAAATATATGTCACTGTCTTATTTACTGAAAAGTGAGGCAAGCTCACTAAACACCAGGCATAGCTGGATCACAAGTGATTTTGCATTAATGTAAACATGAAATCACTAGTGATCTGGCTATGCCCGGTGCTTGGGAGCTTGTCTCCCTTGTCAGTAAATAAGACGGTGAGTTACTGTGTTATTGTGGCTATGAATTGTTTTGACTCTTATTTCCAGCAGCAATAGTGGTGCTGAATAGTGCCCTCAGTCGCTTTAGTGATGTATACATACATACATATATATATATATATATATATATATACATATATATATATATGCAACAGTTTTCTTTCAGTTTCTGTCTACCAAAACCACTCACAAGGCTTTGGTCAGCCGGAGGCTATAGTAGAAGACACTTAGCCAAGATGCCACACAGTGGGACTGAACCTAGAACTATGGGGGTGGGAAGCAAGCTTCTTACCTCACAACCAGACCTGTGCCATAATACATCTAAAATGTTCTGCAATGTTTAAAAAAAATAGTAGGGTGTGATTTGAAGAAGATTTGGCTGCTATTTCCAGCAAGTTAAGCAAGTGGTCAGCACCTCACTTCTTTGCCATGAGGTTAAATGGCAACATTTCTAAAAAAAGCAATACTTTTACAAAGTATTTCATTTAGGAAATAGAGTTACACCATGGCAACACATCAGACTTAAATGCATTTAGTTTATTCTCCTAACATCATCATCATCATCATCATCGTTTAACGTCCGCTTTCCATGGGTTGGATGATTTGACTGAGGACTGGCAAGCCAGAAGGCTGCACCAGGCCCCAATCTGATCTGGCAGATTTTCTACAGCTGGATGCCCTTCCTAACATCAACCACTCCAAGAGTGTAGTGGGTGCTTTTACGTGCCACTGGCACGAGGGCCAGTTACACGGTACTGGCAATGGCCTCGCTCAAAAGGTGTTTCTTACGTGCCACCTGCACGGGAGCCAGTCCAGCGGCACTGGCAACGACCTCACTTGAATGATTTTCTAACGTGCCACCAGCACAAGTGCTAGAAGGTGACGCTGGTAATGATTACACTCATATCTAAATCCTAATATAATTAAGTTTTATTTTCTAATCTTCCAAGGTCACTAAAAACAAATAAAATAAATACATGTAACATCCTGAACTGATTTAATTGGTTTTACCTCTCTTCTTCACAGTTATTTAACTTACAAGAAGCAGAGACCAAATTCTCTTAAACCATACCCTAGGCGCAGGAGTGGCTGTGTGGTAAGTAGCCCGCTTACCAACTACATGGTTCCATGTTCAATCCCACTGCATGGTACCTTGGGCAAGTGTCTTCTACTATAGCCTCGGATCACCCAAAGCCTTGTGAGCAAATTTGGTAGATGGAAACTGAAAGAAGCCCATCATATATGTGTGTGTGTGTGTGTGTGTGTATGTTTGCATGTCTGTGTTTGTCTCTCCACCATTGCTTGACAATTGATGTTGGTGTGTTTACATCCCTGTAATTTAGCGGTTCGGCAAAAGAGACTGATAGAATAAGTACTAGGCTTACAAAGAATAAGTCCTGAGGTCGATATGTTCGACTAAAGGTGGTGCTCCAGCATGGCCGAAGTCAAATAATTGAAACAAATAAAAGAGTGAAAATGTATTGGTTACAGAAAAGAAAAGAGAGAGCACAATGTTGCCCTAGATATACAACAAGATATGATGGATGGTCACACTTGGAATGCCTTTGTTCATAGGTCTACTTGATCAGGCCTAACAACGTTTCCAACTGTGCCCTAATGTAAGAAATCATTATTTTAATTAGAGCAGGGAAAACAGCAAGTTGGCAGAATTGTTAGCATGCCAGGCAAAATGTTTACTGACATTTCTTCCAGCTCCAGCTCTTTACGTTCTGAGTTCAAATTCCGCTGAGGTTGACTTTACCTTTCATCCTTTTGGGGTTGATTAAATAAGTACCAATCAAGCACTGAGGTTGGTGTAAGCGACTAGCCCCTCCTCCATTGAGATTTCAGGCCTTGTGCCTATAGCAAAAGTACGTAAAACAGTAAGCTGGCATTCGTTGGCATGCTGAGAAAAATGCTTAGCAGCATTTCATCTGTTTTTATGTTCTTAGTTCAAATTCTGCCAAGGTTGCATTTGTCCTTCATCCTTTTGTGGTTGATAAAATAAGTACCAGTTGAGCACTGGTGTTGATGTAATCAGCTTACCCCATCCCGAAATTACTGGCCTTGTGCCAAAAATTGAAACCGTTATCATTATTAGAGTAGGGAAGACAGTGAGTTGGCAGAATTCCTAGCATGCTGAGCAAAATGCTTATTGACATTTCATCTTTCTGGGCTTGTATACTCAATTGTTTTGATCCCAACAAATTTCTGACCTTGTGCTTGTGTCAGATATTATTATCATCATCATTATAATTATTAAGGCGGTGAGCTAGCAGAATCATTAGCATACAGGGCAAAATGCTTAGTAGCATTTTTTTCTGTCTTTATGTTCTGAGTCA
Organism: Octopus bimaculoides; assembly: GCF_001194135.2. Taxonomy (NCBI): domain Eukaryota; kingdom Metazoa; phylum Mollusca; class Cephalopoda; order Octopoda; family Octopodidae; genus Octopus; species Octopus bimaculoides. The sequence continues at coordinate 19,050,424 of NC_068994.1, forward strand.
AAATTCCACTGAGGTTGACTTTGCCTTTCATCTTTATGGGGTTGATAAAACATGGACTAGTTAAGCACTGGGATAAATGTAATCAATTTATCCCCTTCTCCGAACTTGCTAGCCTTGTGCAAAAATCTGAAATTATTATTATTATTATTATTATTATTATTGAACATGGTGAGCAGGCAGAAT
>NC_068994.1:19050695-19051857 GCF_001194135.2 Octopus bimaculoides
AATTATTATTATTATTATTATTATTATTATTGAACATGGTGAGCAGGCAGAATTGTATGTGTGCCAGACAAAATGCTTAGCAGCATTTCTTTCAGCTTTACATTCCACCAAGGTCACTCTTTCAGAGTTGATAAAATAAATACCTGTTGAGTACTGGGGCTAATGTACTTGGCTACCCACCTGCTCCCAATTTTCAGACTTTATGCCTATAGTAGAAAGGATTATCATTATCATTAACTAAAGTGTAATGACAGATATGGTCAGATGCCTTACCAGAGACCCAAGTTCATTGGTAAAGTATTTTACTACATTTGCTAGTGAAAGTCAATTTCACTACACTTAAAATGTGTTCCAAGAATACTCATAAGGGCCCTCTCCCTCATGAATGAATGATAAATCACTCTACATTATCATCTGCCATGTTGACGATCCCTCAGCCCCTGAGTCCTTCCCTGAATGTTGTACTAACATTGAAACCCAGCACCCTAACACTTACTAAAATCTGCCTTGTGAACATCAACAATAACTGAGCTGAGTTTAAGGCAGTGAGCTGGCAGAGTTGTTAGCATGCCAGGCAAAATGCTTAGCAGCAATTTGTCTGCCTTTAATGTTCTGAGTTCAAATTCTGCTGAGGTTGACTTTGCTTTCCTTCCTTTCGGGATCAATAAAAGAAGTATCAGTTGAACACGGGTCAATGTAAGCGACTTACCTTCATTCCAAACCTGTTGCACTTGTACCAAAAATTTGAAACTAATAATTGAGCTGAGAGCCTATGGGCAACAGGATGAACTCTAGTTATGTTAACTGGTTTATAGGCTACTTTGAGGTTCATATTTTCAAGGCATTTGGGTAGTAAGTACAAGACTCCCCACTGAATAGGATACCAATTAGTTTCAGGATTAATCCTCATGGTGACACTGGTGTTCATTTTCAATTTAGTACATTGAAATAATGTGAAAACAAATGCCTTGCTCAAGGACAGTGGTGACATTTGATCTGAGATTCAAACCCACAGCCTAAAAACTGAGAGCCCAACACCCTTGCCACTAGACCATGCACTTTCGCAACTATCATGTAAGGTTCATTTAAAAGTTGTGTCTGTCTGGAAAAGCTATTGAAAATTTTTTTTTTTTCCTATTTAGCTTCTCTTGTAGATTGCACC
>NC_068994.1:19052005-19053579 GCF_001194135.2 Octopus bimaculoides
AACAAACATAGAAACAGATACACTACATGTAAAGAAATGGAATCAAAGAGGATAAACCAATCATTTCAAATGTATTACTTCATTGAAAGAATATTATCAGGAGGGTTGCTTTGAAGAGCAATCACAGAGTGGTTAAGAAATCTGCTTCACAAATATGTGGTTTCAGGTTCAACTCCTTAGTATGGCACCTTGAACAAGAGTCTCCTACTATAATCTCAGGCTGATCATTGCTGTGTAAGTGAAATTTATTATTATTATTATTATTATTATTATTATTATTATTATTATTATTATTAAGGTGGCAAGCTGGCAGGATTGTTAGCATGCCAGGCAAACTGCTTAGTGGCATTTTGTCTGTCTTTATGTTCTGAGTTCAAATCCTGCCAAGATCAACTTTGCCTTTCATCCTTTTAGGGTCAGTAAAATAAGTACCAGACAAGCACAAGGGTCGATGTAATTGACTTATCCTCATCCCCAAAATTGCTGGCCTTGTGCCAAAATTTGAAATCATCATCATCATCATCATCATCATCATCATCATTATTATTAAGGCTGGCAGAAACATTAGGTTGGATGAAATGTTTAGCAGCATTTCATCCACCTTAATGTTGTGAGTTCAAATTCCGCTGAGGTCAACTTTATTTTTCATCCTTTCAGGGTTCATAAAATAGAAACCTTTTGAGTTCTGGGGGCAATATAATCAATTAGACCACTCCCACAAACTTTCAGGCCTTCTACAAAGGATTACTATTTTTTTGTTTTGTTTCAAGTTTTTGCACAAGGCCACCAAATTTAGATGGAGGGACTCTGTCAATTTCATCCACCTCAGTGTGTAACTGATACTTATTTTATCAATCTCAAATAGGATAAAAGGCAAAGTTTAAATTCCAGTGTTTGTTGTTCATCCATTGAAGGCCAATCAACTAACCCTCTCTCACTACATTTCAGACTTTATGCCAATAGTAGAAAAATTATTATTATTGTCATCGTTATCAGCCAGCTAAACAGATTTAACAAAATTATCTCCCTTTACTAGAGTTACATCCCTTTGACAATGTGTGATTCTTTAAATAATGTAATCTGCTTGAAAACAAATAGTAAAGTGGGACTAACAGATTAAGGTACAGAGGAAAACAAATTTACAATTAAACTCATTATAAAACGAATAATTAATTCTGGTCATGAAAAGCAAAGGAGATTATTTTTTTTCGTGTTACTCGTTCTTTTTTGCTAAGAAGGAATATATTCACAGACACGACAGAACTGGGACCTATATACACTGGAAGCTATGCCAACACTATAGAATAACAACAGAAAAAAGATGGTATAAACACACGCCAGAAAAGGTCACAGAAAACGAGAAAGCAACCATATTCTGGGATATGCCAATACACACAGATAGAGAAATTAAGGCAAATAGACCAGATATAGTTGTCAAAGATCATGAAGAATAAAAATGCTTTCTAATTGATGTATCAATACCAGCAGATGACAACGTTTCTCTAAAAGAAATGGAAAAACTTTCAAAATACAAAGACCTGGAAATAGAGATAACTCGAATGTGGAATCTAAAA
>NC_068994.1:19053630-19066323 GCF_001194135.2 Octopus bimaculoides
TAGGTATAATAAAAAAATATTCAGACAAATACATAACAAAAACACCAGGACTTACAAATATATATAACATACAGAAAATTGCACTACTGGGTACTGCACACATTCTACGCAAAACACTTTCAATACAGTAAACATAAGAGCACCACAGCAAACCACAGCACATACCCAAGGTGCACAGAGCTGCGCTCGGTAGTGAAGTGAAAGCACGTTATAAAAATAAAACTACTGAATAATAATAATAATAATAATAATAATAATAATAATAATAATAATGATAATGATAATAATAATAGTAATGATAATAGTAATAACGATAATAATGATGGTTTCAAATTTTCCCACAAGGGCAGCCATTTTGGGGGAGGGGATAAGTCAATTACATTGACCCCAGTGTTTCACTAGTACTTAATTTATCGACCCTGAAAGGAGGAAAGGCAAAGTTGACCTCAGCAGAATTTGAACTGATGGACGAACTGCAACCAAGCATTTTGACCAGTGTGTTAATAGTAATAATAAATGCCTGGATGCAATACCAGGCAGTGACTCTAATCTTAACTGATTGGAAGTGTTACCATGTACATGTTTTGTCTTGGTATAAAAGATGAGCTACGGCAAATATTCTGCTCAATACCACAGATTTGTTTGACCTTAACCATCTGAGCAGCTTTGATCATGAACAGGAGTAGTGGGATGGGATGGGGGAGCATCATAGCCATGTGTTGATAGGAAGTCTTTGAGGTTTGAATAATTCACCTCTGGAAACTAGGGTGTCTTGTCTATCATCCTTAAAGAACCTTTATTCAGGGACTTTTTGAGCTGGGTGGATTGCTCAACCTCAAGAAAATTCAAACTGGGCTCCACCTGTAAAGTCATGTGTTGTTTCTCTTGATATAAGGTCATCATGTCACATACATATTGTTGTTATGCATGAGCCTGGTGTACCCTTATCAGACGGATATTCATGACAGGTACATTGGGCTTTGTATATTTGAACCCCTGTGTCACTTAGCTGGCATGCACTGCTCTTTCACTCAATAATAATAATAACAACAATAATAATAACAACAACAACAACAACAACAACAACAACACAAAGACCTCAAAATTGAAGTATTCAAGATGTAGGGCATGAAGTTGAAAACAATATCAATAATAATTGGAGCATTGGGCATGATTAAAAAACATATGAACAAAAATGAAGAAACTATACCTAGAATCAAAAAAGTAGCTCAGCCAGGAACAGCGCACATCCTACACAAGACACTATCAATTCAATAATACAACCCAAGGAAAACAATCCATAAATACAAGACACATTCTATATAGCAGTTATCCAAAATAAACTACCACCAGCAGGCTATAAAACCCAACACATTACACACACAACACAATACAAACACTAATACAACAAAAGACTGCACCATACCACACTAAAAACAGAAATTGATGCAATACAATATAGGGAAAAGTTTGTACACTCCAAACAATAAGAAAAGAACACACAATGCTGTGTACAACCTAGCAACATGGAGGTGAACCAGTATGATGCAGTAGAAATTTGCCTGAAACTACCAAATGTTGAATAATAATAATAATAATAATAATGATAATAATAATAATAATAATAATAATAATAATGATTTCAAATTTTGACACAGGGCCAGCAATTCTAAGAGCAGTGGGTAAGTGAGATTACATCAACGTCAGTGCTCAGTTGAAATTTATTTTATCAACCCCGAAATGATGAAAAGTAGTCACTTCAGTGGAATTTGAACTCAGAATGTAAAGATGGAGAAATGCTGCTAAGCATTTTACTTGGTGTGCTAACAATTCTACCAGCTCACCACCTTAATAATCCTTCTATTATAAGCACAAGGCCTGAAATTTGTTGGGAGGAGACTAATCAATTACCTTGACCCCAGTGTTTCACTGGTACTTAATTTATTAATTCCGAAAAGATGAAAGGAAAAGTCAACCTCAGCGGAATTTGAACTCATAACATAAAGATGGATGAAATGCCACTAAGCATTTTTCCCAGTATGCTAATGATTCTGCCAGCTTGCTGCCTGAATAATGATAATAATGATAATAATAATAATAATAATAATAATAATAATAATAATAATAATAATAGTTTCTAATTTAGGTGCAAAGCCTGCAATTTTGAGGGGATGGGGTTAGTTGATTGTATTTACACCAGTAGTAATAATAATGACATAGTGAAAACAGTAACAACATCTCTGAATACTCAATACGTTATATAAATAATTAGTACTGATATGTCAGGAACTCCCTGATATTCAGAGTATCACAACATAATATAACATGTTATGCATCATACATTACTTGAAACAAATGTTTACTACACCAGAGTATCATGCTTGTTTTCTGTGTGGAATTTTGGGAGTGACAAGGGAAGACAATCGAGAAAAGAGTCCAATTCGAAAGGGTCGTGGGTAGAGTGACTTGCTTTTAAATTGAGATCCATAACACAATGGGATGGACTGATAAATGGACTTTCAGTTTTGTAGTTACCAATGCAGGGACAACTTGAACATAGTTTTGGATGATATGCAGTCTTCTCTGGGTAATTAATTATATTGTGTGGGGTAGAGCAGTTCATGTCAACATTTTGGTAAAACTGTTTGGTGACTATACAAGGAGAATTAATGAAAGATGAAAAGTAATTATTGGAATTAGTTTTTTCCTCTGAATGTTTGGATGTCGTACAGTGACAATTAGAGATGAGCAAATCCTCAACAGGGTTCACTGAGCAATGGGAATATTCTGTGGTGGGTATGGGTGAGTGAGGTTCAGGATGTGTTTGTTCAGTGGATGAGTTAAACAGAGCGGAACAAACAAAATTCGCACAGTGCCAGATTTGTTTGACTAATGATGAAGTGGAATCCAGAAATGTTTTGCATTTAAATATTGAATTGTGATTTGAAGGTGTTAAAGCTTTCTTCAGTAGTTTATGTTGCACTCTGTGAAATTTCAGTGCTGGAATACATAAAGAAAAAGAAAATAATTCTTACATTTGGAAGGTAATGAAGTGGAAAATATACAACGTTTCAACAAATTGCAGACATACATACATACATACAAGCATAATTGAAATTAAATCAGAAATTAAACAATGGACAAGAGAACAGGAATTACATAATCAACTTCACAACTGTTACTTCTTTAAGATACAATGTACTCAGAGCTGAGTGCTTGTACATCACCTTATTGTTTCCTTGGAGCTTTTAATGCACACACTTTTCTACAGGAAGATGAAGTTTTACAACAGTGTGTTGACAATATTATGGGTTTTAACAAAAATGACAGAACAGAATTGTTAATTTTAAGTGTACTCCATTCTTTTACATAATTGGAAGAAATATCTGACTTAAAGTAAACTAAAATACTTATAAATAAGAATATAAATAAAATGTTTGCCACACATATTTGAGTGTATCTGTCCTATGTACAACAGACCCCAATATCTGAGAAAAATTATGTTATTATGTACTTATATGTGTCCCTATTTCTATCACATTTCATTTTTTGATTATTTTTTTCAATAAGATTGGTTTTGTAAACAATAAAAATTAATTTAATTTAAAATAAATATATTTTATTTGATAATTAACATAAAGTTTAGAGTTCTACACTATAAGTATTAAGTGTGGATTTCCTTACATCAGTAGTTTCTGAAATCTCAGATCTCAAATACTCAAGGAATTTAAAGAGATCTAACAAATCTGTCAGAACAGAGGCAGCAGGGTCAACGTTTTGGATGGAGGAGAGAGAGGATTGGTGTTAGAAGTGCACATAAAATGGTTACTGGTACATAGTACAGAGACCATGTTACAACAAAGTTACTTACACTGATGAATCTGATCAATAAGGTGGATAACATGTAATGGATTTGGGAAGATGTTTCCACAAGATTTCAGATCAGACAGGAACTGAGCCACTCGGGAACACTTTGCACGAATAGAACGACTTGTTCTTAGTAGATACTGCAGATCACCTTTGTTAGCAGCATCAACACACACATTCATTTCATCCTCTAATCGTTTTACTGTGAAAATAAACAACAATAACACATGTATATACATATTATGTGTTCATGGGTATTACACACACACACACACACACACACACACAAGATGTCTAAGAAACTCTAAGTCAGTCATACCAATCAGTTTTGCTCTAGGGGCTCTGAAAAGGACAGGGTTATATAATCAGGCTGTTATATAACACCCCGTTAAACCCCTAGTGCAAAACCAATTGGTAAGATCAGCTGCAGTGGAGATATAACATTGTACACTTCAATAAATATATATATATAGATATATAGCAACATAATTGAGATTCAGATGAATTAGGTACTTAAGTTGAAGAACCAAAAATTAGTACGGTATTATCAGTACAACTTCAAAATAAGGTGAATAAGTAAAATTATACAAATGTGTTGAACTGATTAAAAAAATTCTATTTATTTATTTATGCAGCTGAGGATAGCCCTGCATTTAAATTGATGTAATCATTGTATTGTTCAATTAAATAGAACCGCTTGAAATGGTCATACTGCATCACCTCTGGATATCCTATCGCTTATTTTAAGTATATATATATATATATCATCATCATCATCATTTAACGTCTATCGATGATGATGATAATAAATATATATCAAACATAAATTAAAAACAGAACACAAAGGATATCACAGTACACGTGTTTCAAGCTTTATAAACAATCTGTTATTACATCAGCATAGGTATATTATTGATATAAAAGATGGTGTAAAGCTTTCCTCAGCCACAACCATTGTTAGTCCAAAGATTACATCACACAAGAAAGAGTACATGTAATTATAATAGGTTTATCACATCTCTTTGAAAAGGTATATCTGCATAAAGGTTCATTGGATTTCAAAAATCTGCCCATACTGTACTGCTATTCAGCATAGAGTGAATGTTAAATAGATTGGATTGAGTTTATATTTAACTAACGTGTATAAGATAGAAAGAAAAGAACAAAGGTAAAAAATAAAAAGTAAAAAATAAAAGTAATAGAAGTAAAAACAAGAGTAATACAAGCAAAAATAATAAAGTTAAATATACATATAAATAAGATTTAGCAATATTGGAATAAAGTAACAAAATAAAAACATAAAATAAAAGATAAAGAGATAAAATAATATCAGCTGAGAACAGGATGTTGGCTTGGATGAGATGTTAGGGGTCATAAATAATTTCCTAGCTTGACCACTAGGGGTCATAAATAATTTCCTAGCTTGAATTAGAGATTAAGGTTGTAATATGATATCATTGTGATGAAAGGTCGGTTTACCCAACCCACCACTAAAAATTTCTAGCTTTATAAACTTATCTATTAAATGGGTACATACACATACATAGAAGTCAACTAGCCCTGGCAGCAAATAAACTTCGACTTGATCCATGCAAGACCAACTTTCTAAGTTATCTCCCTTCACACACTTCAAACTATCAAGTCATTCGATCGCAATTCAAGTGAAGAACATTACCTACAAGACCTGGAAAAGACTAGATACCACTACCATCAACTGGCATTAGCTTACCCAGTACCAGCACAATACTTGCAAGCAAAGATGTCTTCTGGCATCACATAATCTATAAGTTATCTCTCCAGCTGCCGATATTGAAGCAGAGCTTTCTGGTCCTTTGCCAAGGGAAGCTCTACAAACTTTTTAAAATCCTCCTAAACTGTCATTATTTCATTAATATAGTAAGTAGCAATCACACTGAAAGTGCTTCTGTATTTAATACCAATTTGCTTCCATCTCCACACTGCAAGCATTCATCAAAAACCTTCAGAAACTCTTCTTTTTCACACTACAACCTCACCGTCTTATATACAAGTTTAACAATTGTGAACTCTAAATCAACCCATCCAACCCACCACAGCAATTAGTCCTGATGGCATCTTTTCTATTCCAGAACTAGCTCTTATACTTACCAAATTCTTTAATCATTCTATCTACAGGAATTTGCTCTACAGAGTGTCCCATGGTCTCAGAAAAGTGCTTCCCCCTGACTCAACAAACTGCTTATTTATCCTTCTCATAGCTCAAAAGTCATAGAAACAATAAAAAACAATAACCTCCGCCATCACATCTCAACCACTAACCAATAAGTTTTCTATACAATCAGATCCTTTGTCACCCCACCATGGAGAATGTTGTCAAAAGCAATATTGTTGTTCTTCATATTAACAAAGCCTTTAACTGGCATGATAATCTTCTATACTAGTTGCTCACCTATTGGTCAATGTAAAGCTCTCATTTCTTGGATTAAAAGCTACAACATTGAAAGGTCACACTACTGCAGTGTATGGCAACAGGCCTTTCTACTCATCCCTAATCCTTAGGCTATGGTTTATCCCCGAGATTCTGTAGTGCCCCTCATACCATCATAATCATTACTAACAACACACAAAAATGTAAAGATGGCCCTGCATTTCATCCATCTTAGCCTTCTGCACATGATCTACAACCTAAATATCTCACACACACACACACACACACACTCTCATCTGCGTCAGACACTAGATATTTTACAGAAATTTCAACTGGTTATCTTCCTTGCATGATGTTTTCTTTTTATATTTTAAACATCAATAAAGGATGTTCTAAACCAATGTAGTAAACAAGTGAAAACCTTAGTGGCTGAAAGAATTAACAGCTTTGAACACACACACGCACACACACGCACATGCACACACACACACACACACACACACATCATTTTAATGCATTTTTCCATGCTTGCATGGAGCAGACATATTTCAAACTATACTTCTTTATATAACAGTGTTTGCAAAATCTTTTAACAATTACTTTATTATGTTTCATTGAAAAAAAAAAAAAAAAATCTATTAAACTTACAAGACATTGTGATGAAAATGTCAGGATCCACCATTGTGTCTAGTAAAAATACAAGATGAGCCAACAACTTCTTCCATTCTTTTATAAGACTTTTTAGTCTTGTCGTCATGGATTCAGACAAAGAATCAAATGGATTAACTGAAATTTTTTGAATATGTAGACTAACTAAAGAAGAGATTTCTGGATCAAGGCATTCCAAGTTTTTGATTGTCATTTCAAACTGCTGCACAACTAGAGAATAAATAAATATTGTTACGTTAATAACATTTTCTCATATTTTTTTACTTACAAAACACACAAAATCGCTCTCTCTCTCTCTATCTCTTTCTCTCTCTCAATACTGATGTAGTTACAAATCAAAAAAAATTTTTTAATGTAAATACTTCCTAATCACTTTAAACCCAGGGGTTCTCAACCATTTTTTATTTATGGACCCCTTTGATTACTATTTTATTCTGATGCCTCCACCCCAGTCAGCCGATGCTTGAAAACTAGTTTTATAGAAACTTCCTTTAAAATTCCTATTTTGTTTTTTCACACATTCACTTGTGTAGGTTGAACTATGTAAAATGTTAGAGAAAGAAACCTAGCTGTTTCTCGCAATACATACCAATACAAACATCTAAAACAAAATCTTTCCAGGGGCCCTCAAAATATTATTGTGGATCCTCAATTTAATACTCTGCTGTGTGACTCCCCCACTCCTCCAAATCTTATATGGATCCTCAGGGGCCATATGGACCCTGGTTGAGAACCCTTTTGATACCAACCTTGGTTCAATGATACAAATTCCCTATTTTAAAGTGATGTATAGTAAAACCTTCCATCAAAATTTCATCTTCATTTATATTCCACTTTAACAAGCCTTTCTACTATAGGCACAAGGACTGAAAGTTTTCGGGGAGGAAACAAGTCAATTACATCAGCTCCAGTGCTCAACTGGTACTTAATTTATCAACCCTGAAAGGATGAAAGGCAAAGTCGACCTCGGTGGGATAATAAGGACAAAGGGCGATCTTTCGTTTTGATTACATTTTACGTCATTTCTAATCCACGTGCATTTGTTTATGTTTCCGTAAAAGGGTTTTAGGGTTAGGGACGGAATTCCCTAACCCTAACCCTAAAACCATTTTACGGAAAGCGACGATCTTGTTCAGAAACATAAACAAACGCACGTGGGTTAGAAATGGCGTAAAATGTAATCAAAACGAAAGATCGCCCAAATATGGTAGTAGAAACACAATTCTTACATATAATCAGGTATACTTTTTTCTTGATGACTAAGTGAAGGGGCTTAAAAAACAGATATGCAAGTTGCTTATCCAACACAATATCTACGAAGTCATTTTGTCTTTACAACTCAAATTATAAATCATGAATTTTATATCTTATTTATAGTTATTGATAAAGACTTTTTACTTAGTTGCAGAGAGATGTTAGCACTCCGTCGCTTACGACGTCGAGGGTTCCAGTTGATCCGATCAACGGAACAGCCTGCTCGTGAAATTAACGTGCAAGTGGCTGAGCACTCCACAGACATGTGCACCCTTAACATAGTTCTCAGGGATATTCAGTGTGACACAGTGTGACAAGGCTGACCCTTTGAATTACAGGCACAACAGAAACAGGAAGTAAGAGTGAGAGAAAGTTGTGGTGAAAGAGTACAGCAGGGTTCGCCACCATCCTCTGCCGGAGCCTTGTGGAGCTTTAGGTGTTTTTGCTCAATAAACACTCACAACGCCCGGTCTGGAAATCGAAACCGCAATCCTATGACCGTGAGTCCGCTGCCCTAACCACTGGGTCATTGCACCTCCACACAGAAAGATATAATGAGCCAATTTGTTGGAGTATTAACTTTCTGGATCAGCAGACATGATGCTGTATTGAGAGTTTTTCCAGGGACACAACATAGTGTTGATGATGAGATATAAATCACTGGTCCCAAATTCATTATAACAGTATTTTATGACTTAGCCATCTGTGACTCTCCACCTCCCCTCAAGAGACAAACATACTAATGCAATAAGTTACAATCTCATAAGTAAGCAAAACAATTCATTATTATGGAAGCAGTGTTAGTTCAGAATAACATTCTGTATAACTTACTTCATGAGGATATACTGCAGAAAGCCACAAAACTGTGGCGTTTGTCTTGAGAAAACATCTCATATACACATAGAGCACTAAAATGCACAGAAGAATATCAGTAGATGACAAAAAGTACCCAGCAGCAGTGGTGGAATGGCTAAATCAAGATTTCTGCTTCCTTGTGCGTCATCAGTAGCAGGTATCCACAAGCAACTGCCCACTTAAACAAATTTAGCCTCTACTGACTTAAGAAAACAGTGATTAACAATACTTGAGCTTCTAGGGTGTTGTCATACACTATTTAGTAACGTCTATCATTAACTGACTGTGATGTCCCAAAGAATCCATTCAGTGACTTTATACATACATAGACACATATGAAGGATGATGGTTAAAACAAGATACTTTCCTTCACAGCTTTGCTACCAAGCAGCTGGCCAGTCAAAATTTACATTAGATTAAAAACAGAAAGAGAAGAATGTACACACACACACACACACACACACACACACACACAAAATGTAGATGAGGGAAGTGAGAAGCTGTAGAAACACATATATAAAAAAAAAAAAGGTTTGTTGATTGAGTTTGATAAGGATCTGTTCTATCATGATGCTCATGATATTTATGTTCAGCACTGATTATTGTTGCCATTTTTCTAGAGCTCAAAGAATATTTAGTCACTTACACTTTGATCTTCTGGAGCCAGCGATGATAAAACGTGCAACTTCGTACATATTGTCTAAATGATTGTAAAAGTAATCTTGTAAGGATTTCAGTCTTTCTTGACAGCAATCACTCTGCTGGATAATATCAAAGAAAACATTTATTCAACAAAAATCTTAATAACATGATACACACAGCTATAAATAAAAAGAAATGCATAAAAAGTCAATTCTTCTATTAAACCATATTTTTAATTATGTTACACCCAAAGTTCCTTCAGTGACTTGATGATAGCCCAGGATGAATTGTATACTTTTATAATTGACAGGATAGCATGTGGTCAAAGGCAAATATATCCAACCCCACAACCCCAATAATGCAAGACTCCTTTTTCTGTTCCTCAGTACTACCCACCTCACCTCAGTTGCAGGGTTTTGTCCTGCAGTTACTTGATGGCTTTGGTGCTGCTGGTGCCACATAAAAAGCACCCAGGACACTCAGCAAAACAGTTGGCATTATGAAGGGCATCCAGCTGTAGAAACTATGCCAAAGCAGGCAGCAGGAATTGATGCAGTATTCAGACTTGTCAGTTCCAGTGGAACCCAACCCATGCCAGCAAGGAAAACGGGTGTGAAATGATGATGATGATGATGACGATGATAATGATGATGATGATGATGATGATGATGACATACACAACGATTTTTTCCCCAAATACTCAAAGCCTCACACTTACAAAAAGAGAAATAATTTGGTGAAATATTTACGTTTTAGAAGAATATTGGCAGCATGGAGACAGACAGACAGACAGACAGACAGACAGACGGACGGAAGGATGGATGGGGACACACACACACACTAAAAAATAGTGTCTACAGAGGTGTACAGATTTTATATACTAATTAAAATAAGAAAGTAGTCAGGCGTTGGTGAAATACTATTTATTACTCAAACATATTGTTTTAGGACTTTCCTTCATCACGGAACTGTGTTCACGTTTACATATACATATACATACACATACGTGCACACACATATATGTACACATAAATACATATATATATACACTCACATAAATATGTTTACACTCTTTTTATTTATTCATCACTCTAAGAAGAAATTGATATGGATCCATTTTGATCAGCTAAATTTGATTGGTTAATGGAAATTTGAATAATAAATTATGCAAACCCTATAGCATTTCTAGAGAAGTGTAATCAGCATAATGGTTTCTTAAAATTGTTATGACCAAAAATATATGTGAGAATAATAAATGTTTATGCTTACATGCTTGCAAGTGTAGGTAAAGTTTAATCATATATATATATATATATATATATATAAACACACACACATATACACAAACATGCATATACATATATGTACACACATACACATATGCACATAGCTGTCTATGCAAGCACAAGTTCATGTATACATATATATATCCATATACATATGTATACATACATATACACATATACACACAAACACACGTACATGCATACATACACATACACACAAGTAAGTACCTATATCTTTACAAGCACACACATGTACACATACAGAGACTTGTACATGCATACACGCATATATATATATATATATAAAAACAAATAATAAATGAGTATATGCGTATATACATACAGGTATGTGCATACCTACATCTACCTGTATATATAGGTGCATATCTGGGTACAGGACATTGCAAACAAAACGTAGACAAGAAAATAATAATAACCAGAGTACAGAAAACACACAAGCCACATAGAGAACATTTTCCTTCATCAACTACCCCCGTTTTAACACCGGCGTTTCGAAGTGTTGGGCAGGACGCATCATTAAAACGGCTCTTCCCATGGACCGCAAATTAAATTTGTATACACAAATTAAACCTGTGCCATTGAGGAATGTGTAAGTTTTCAACCAGTATAAATATATGTATATTATAAATCTTTGTAGATTTGGTCAGCAAAGGAAAACAAATAAAAGTAATCAATGGTCCATTAGAAACATGTAACCAATGATGCTATTGTTCACAAATTTTGATATAAAATGAATAAATAGATATCCAAAGTTTTATTACACTTTATCACAACCTTGAGCAAATTTAATGTCTGACAAAACATTTGTTAATGTAAAATAGCTCTGTAATACCAAACATTTCTATTTTTTAATTTCTTGACCTTTCTTCACCATCTTGTTGAAATCTATGGCTCTAGCCATTGAAAGTTATTTGCCAAATTTCACTGGTTTCAAATACTTTTTAATCTTTATAAACAAAAATAAAAATGGTTAAAAAGTAACACACTTACTGTTTCTGGAAATAAAATTGGATCAACTAATCGTTCTAATGGTTCTGAAGTTTCAGCAAAGACATTGACCATAAGATGAAGAATTTCCTGGTTTACTTTATCCTCCAGTTGATAAAGTAAGTCAACAACTTTGTCACAGTCATCCTCATAATTGTTACACAGCCTATTATAGCTGTCACTATATAAAAGAAAAGGAATATATCATATACAAATGAAAGAAAGAAGCACTCAATACATTTGGTTAGAATTACATGTATTTAATAACAGTCTGACTCAGCCTCAGGGTTACATCCAGGAAGCTGACCTTTGTTAAGCTCATACTCTTTTACTTGTTTCAGTCATTTGACTGCGGCCATGCTGGAGCACCGACTTTAGTCAAGAAAATCGACCCAGGACTTATTCTTTGTAAGCCTAGTACTTATTCTATCGGTCTCTCTTTGCCGAACCGCTAAGTTACGGGGACGTAAACGCACCAGCATCGGTTGTTAAGTGATGGTGGGGTGACAAACACAGACACACAAACACACATACATATATACATATATATATATACATATATACAACGGGCTTCTTTCAGTTTCCGTCTACCAAATCCACTCACAAGACTTTGGTGAGCCCAAGGCTATAGTAGAAGACACTTGCCCAAGGTGCCACGCAGTGGAACTGAACCCGGAACCATATGGTTGGTAAGCAAGCTACTTA
>NC_068994.1:19066333-19067332 GCF_001194135.2 Octopus bimaculoides
GAAAATCGACCCAGGACTTATTCTTTGTAAGCCTAGTACTTATTCTATCGGTCTCTCTTTGCCGAACCGCTAAGTTACGGGGACGTAAACGCACCAGCATCGGTTGTTAAGTGATGGTGGGGTGACAAACACAGACACACAAACACACATACATATATACATATATATATATACATATATACAACGGGCTTCTTTCAGTTTCCGTCTACCAAATCCACTCACAAGACTTTGGTGAGCCCAAGGCTATAGTAGAAGACACTTGCCCAAGGTGCCACGCAGTGGAACTGAACCCGGAACCATATGGTTGGTAAGCAAGCTACTTACCACACAGCCACTCCTGGTAACAGTTATAGTTAGGACAAATATTTTGGAGATTCTTCCTGAATTTATTCATGACAAGGCTGTTCATATGGTTTGAGATAACTGGACCATCATCTTTATAAAAGACCAGTCTGTGGAGGTGTGTAAATTGTTTTAGGGGATCAAAGATGAATAACTCAATGACATCAGCAATCTCAACACTATCATAGCTCCCTATGAATATGTCAAACAGTGGAATGCCTTCCATTTTCACCCAGTAGGGATCATCATGGAATACAAGTGATTTTGTAATATTCACAATGATTCACAATGGTTAGTGAGAGCTGTGCGAGCCATGTACAGAGATGCTGCCAGTAAGGTGAGGGTTGGAAATGAGTACAGCAATGAATTCCGGGTAGAGGTAGGGGTCCACCAAGGTTCCGTCCTCAGCCCCCTCTTATTTATCATAGTCCTCCAGGCAATCACAGAGGAGTTCAAGACAGGTTGCCCCTGGGAGCTCCTCTATGCTGATGACCTTGCCCTAATTGCGGAGTCACTATCAGAACTAGAGGAGAAGTTTCAGGTGTGGAAGCAAGGTCTAGAATTGAAGGGCCTTAGAGTCAACCTAGCTAAAACCAAAATCCTAATAAGTAGGAAGGTAGATAAAACACAAACCCCTTCAGGTAGATGGCCCTACTC
>NC_068994.1:19068172-19080604 GCF_001194135.2 Octopus bimaculoides
GGTGGCACATAAAAGACACCATTTCGAGCGTGGCCGTTGCCAGTATCGCCTGACTGGCCTTCGTGCAGGTGACACGTAAAAGCACCTACTACACTCTCTGAGTGGTTGGCGTTAGGAAGGGCATCCAGCTGTAGAAACTCTGCCAAATTTAGATTGGAGCCTGGTGTTGCCATCTGGTTTCACCAGTCCTCAGTCAAATCGTCCAACCCATGCTAGCATGGAAAGCGGACGTTAAACGATGATGATGATGATGATGATTCTGATATCAAAGTTCCTAATTCTGGTGAATTGTCTATCAGAGAAATACTTCTTAAGGCTTGAAATTTAGTGGTGGTGGGGTTAGTTGATTGCATTAACCCCAATGCAACAGGTACTTAATTTATCGACCTTGAAAAGATGAAAACCAAAGTCAACTTCGGTGAAATTTGAACTCAGAACAAAAAGCCAAAAGATAAGGTTGCTAAGCATTTTATCCAGTGTACTTATGATTCTGCCAGCTTGCTACCCACCAAAGTAATAAAGAGAAAAATATATGAATGTAAGTACATAAAACACATATAGAAGACCCAAGAAGACATGGGATGAAGTCCTGAAGGACAACCTCAGGACACTGAACTTTGACAAAGGACCAAAATATCTGATGCCTTGCTGTACTCCAAAAGACTTGTCTCCACAGCAGAAGTGCTAATGCTGCTATCCCTGGAGTAGAGGATTGGCCTGCAAGAACCATGTGCTGGTGCCATGTAAAAAGCATTCATGCCAGTGCCATGTTAAAAGCATCCTGCACACATTGTAAAGTGTTTGGCATTAGGAAGAGCATTCAGTCATAGAAACCAAACCAAATCAGACTGGAACCTGGTGCAGGTCTGCTGCTTGCCAGCTCTGGTCAAACTGTCCGACCCATGCCAGCCTGGAAAATGAATGTTATAGGATGATGATGATGATGATGATGATGATGATGATGATGATGAGTGTTTATATAGATACATGTACCTTCATTTACACGTAGTGCAAGTATGTGTATGCATGTGTTTGTCACTATGAGAATGCAATTGAAATGTAATAAAAAAACAGAACAGAAGTATGCTTACTTGCAGTATAAATCTTGAGTTTCTGCACTGACTGAATCTTGAAATTCATACAAGCTGTTTTTAGCTTCTAGAAGCTATAGAAAAGAAAAGTCAAAATTCAAGAAAAAAAAGCACATAAGTGTAAATAAAATGAAATATATTTGAAATCCTATTTTGATGCTTTATTTTAGAAATATCAAAAAGGAATAAGGAAAATAACATGATAAATGTAGATAAGGCTATATACACTGAATAGCAGGTTTAACATCACCACCTAGTTGTTGGCTGCCTTTAGCAGAGTTAACTCTGATCCAAGCATACTGACCAGACTCCCAGATTCTCTCACATATTTCCAGCAGATTTTCAGGCTAAGTATCACCCATATTAATCTCAGCAGTGATTGAAGGATCTGTAAAGTTTATGGACATTACCCATTTTTGCCTGACCAACACATAAATGCTGCAAAGCATTTTATCCAACGTGCTAATGATTCTGCCAGCTTGCTGCCCACCAATATTCAGTTGCTTCAACTAAGGCACATTAAAGACCCTTACCTTACTGATACTTCCAAGGGGACAAATGATAAAGTCAACCTCAGAATCTAGAGAGAAAAACTAACTACTGTAAATACTTTTCATTCAAGGATATCTTCATCCATTCTTTCTAATGTACTTATAATATCTAATATGATTCACATTAAAATCTTAGCCATTAATTTATAATTTATGGGTTTAATTTTGGCTGTAAATATCAAATCAAAGTATGGTATCTCATTATGGTGGATATATCTAAAATAGCCTCACTAAGGCTAAGTGACAGCTAAATATATATCTAAAGATATATTTAAAATAGCCTCTCTAAAGTTAAGTGACAGCTAAATAAGTGAGATACTTGTGAAGCTAGACTAGCACAATTTCATGCTACAGTTTAGTAACTGGAACCCCCCCCCCCAGCTAATTTGAGAAGCTCCACCATGCAATCAGTAATAGATGCATGGATTCATCAGTGTACCTATCCATCTTGTTCCAATCTCTATAGTAAAACTTTAGGTGTAGTTTATGATTTAGACAAAGTAAACTGATGTAGCTTGGAGTGTGTGGACCTCATAGGGTGGTCATTTATATATTTGTGTTTGCTGTAGTGAAAAATATGTGGTAGTTAGGAAAGAGGGCAGTCAATTTGGCTAGCATACAGGGTAGTTAAAACCCATGCTATGCTACTAATAACATATATTTCCAAAAAGTGATGAAAAATTAGGGCCATATTTGAAATTCTGAGTTTAAGAACATCCCAGTCTGTGAAATGGTTTGGCTTAACAAGGTGTGTATTAAGCAGACCTGGTAACAAAAACAACAGGTGTCACATTTAACCCTTTAGCATTCAAACAAGCCATGTCTGGCCCAAATATTCTACCTGCTTTGTGTTCAAACCAGCCAGATCCAGCCTTTCACACAAACCCTATATTGCCATTCTAAAAGTAAACAAACTCCTCATCAAAATCCCAAAGCTACAGTATAATACATGATTCATTCAAAACAATGTGAATAAACAAGCATTACATTTGACAGAGTAATCTGAATACTAAATGGTTAAACTTTATAACATTGAATTCAGTCAACATCAAGAAACAAAGTATAAAGAACAAACAACTAAAAAAAACAATTCTTAGTTCTATGGAAAATGGGCACCAAGATAATATAGAACCTCTCTGTAGGCTGTAGGAACACCGCATACCTGAAAACTGATTTTATTGATTTTTTTTCAGTGTTAAGTTCAATTTGTCCATGGACAAACCCTATGCATGAAGGAATGAAATGCTAACAACATACAGACTAAAATAGTTAAGATTTTGACATTTTACCAACAATAGTAGCAACCACAGGTAAAAATAAAATTGTTATTACCTTAAGGCAAATATTGATCAGTGGACTTCTACGTTCTTCAACAATGAGATGAGCCACAAACATTGCATGTTTGATTAACAGGTAGATCCATGTTTCAAAATGTTGATCAAGGCTGGTCCAGTTTTCCTCAGTTAAAGCTGCTTTGGCCTGAAATATACACATACAAATACAATATAATACAATGCAAGCATGCATGCATACGCACATACATATGTATGTATGTCATTATTCAGTTTATTTCAAAATTTTTTGCCAATAGAGAAAGAACTGTTTTCTAACCTAGATCCAAGGTTCCTTCATTGGAATTTCAACATCAACAACAGGGTATTTTTGTTTGTTTGTTTGTTTGTATGTATGTATGTATGTATGCATGTATGTATGTATGTATGTATGTATGTACGTACGTGCGTGTAGATTTGTATGTTTTATGTATGTATTCCCATGGATATAGTTACATATCTAGACATGCTCATATATATTTAAATGATAAACTTCCGGAAAGTTTTACAGATTTTACAGTTTCTGTGATGGATTAGATTTGTAGTCTTCGAATTACCTTTCTCCTTCCTGGTTTTGAGAAGTCTAATTTCTCAAGACTGGTATTTAGGCAGTGTGTTACATATCCCAGGGTCCCAATAATTACAGATATAAACCTGAACTTGTAATCTGGATAGAGTAACATTAGATTCCTCAATAGTTCAGCATAGGTGTTCTCTTTCTCACTGATCTTCAGCTTTATGTTAACACCCGCTGGGCAGCTAATTTCCACAACTGTGCAGTTTCTCTTCTCTACCCCAAATGAGCCACAGTGCACTTGAGCACTATATACAATAAACTCCTTATAATTATTTATTAAAAGATAGATCCTCGTTAATTTGTGAAGGAAGAGTTGAAGGAGATAAATCTATTTAAACAATATGTCAAAAAAAATTAACCAAATTTCTTTACTGGGAATTATGACTAAAGTTAAAAACAATTATAGCAGATATATAAACAAAAGGGAATGACCAACCAATCAAAAAACTAGAATGACTTAAAAGTGAGATTCCTTTTTTCTTAAGATGGACAGAGAATAAAAAGCTCAAAGTGATTGGAAATATGTAAAAGAATTTTAAAATTTACAAAAATCTTACATAGATAGTGAGAAAAACAAACTACTTTCCAAAAAAATTTTTAATATTATTTATCATCATCATCATCATCAAACATCCATTTCCATGCCAGCATCGGCCATAACTATGATCTCACTTCGTTTGACAGGTCATCTCAAGCACAGTATATTGACAAAAGTTTCAGTCACTTGTCACTGCCTCCATGAGGCCCTACATTCAAAGGGTGCTTTTTATATGCCACCAGCATGAGTGCCAGTTATGCAACACTGGCATCAGCCATAACTACGATTTCACTTGGCTTGATGGGTCTTCTCAAGCACAGCATATCTCCCAATGTTCAAAGGGTGCTTTTTATGTGTCAGCTACACAACACTGGCATCAACCACAACCGCAGTTTCACTTGGCTTGATGGGTCTTCTTAACCACAGCATATCACCAAAGGTCTTGGTCACTTGTCATTGCCTCCATGAGGTCCAACGTTCGAAGATCATGCTTCATCACCTCATCCATGTCTTCCTAGGTCTCCTTCTTCCACAGCTTCTTTCCACTGGTAGAGATCAACACTTCTTTACACAGCTGTCCCTGTTCATACACATTACATGACCATACCAACACAGTCATCTCTCTTGTATACCATATCTGATGCCTCTTATACCCAACTTTTCTCTCAAGACACATTCTGTTGTACAAGCACACTGACATTGCACATCCAGCAAAGCATACTAGCCTCATTTCTTTCAAGCCTTCACATGCCCCTGATGGTCATTGCCCGTGTTTCATTGCTATGGAGCATGGCTGTTCATACACAAGCATCATTATTATCATTATTATAAAATTGAATGGTATTTTACCATAATCTAGTACACTGAAATAATATTTAAAATTACATATAATACTAGTTTAGAATTTTATAATAAATTTCTTGTAATCAAAAACGAAATGAAGAAAATTTACTGCATTAACCCTTTAGCATTAAAACCAACCTAATCCAACCCAAATATTCTACCTATTTTATGGTCAAAGTGATCAGATCTGGCCCCTCAAACCTACCCTACAATGTCATTCTAAATATAAACAATTACATCTTCGAAATTTTGAAGCTATAGGATAATGCATGATTAATTCATAACAATGTGAGTAAGCATTACATCTGACAGAGTTTTCAAAAGATAACAGCTGTAAACTTTCAAGCATCAAGCACTAACATAAATTAAAATTCCATTATTACTTTCTAAAGTATTTGAGAAATCAATTAATTTTATGTAAAAATTTGAAGGAAACTTCCTTTGAGCTTTTCCTTGTATTTTATGCAAGCTAACAGTGTTTCAGTTGAATTTAACAATTTTTCTGTCACCTTTTTCAGGGACAGCTTGATGAACAGTCAATGGCATTGGAGAGCATAAAGATTAAAATTGAAGGTGAGAAAAAGTTAGCTGACATGGAGGACTGGAAGCCATGTGAATATTGGAAAAAATTACTGGTACCAGGTAATTACAGGTAATTACAGGTAATTACCTGTATCAAAAAGCTGACATCATGACTGCTGCTTAATGCTCTGTAAACACTGTAAAGGTTGTAAGATGTGACATGGACATCATGAAAACCAAGCTACCCCAAACTGTGATGATCTTTGAGTGTGTCTCCAGTGAACATGAAGTCATGCTGCCCTACATCTTCAAACGGAGCCTTCAACTCAATTCAGCTGGCCAAAAGAAGCTGCTGGAAACTGTGATCAAACCCTGGCTGGAGAGGGTTACTGCTGGAAGGTCATGTATGTAGCAACAGGATTCAGTTCCTTGCCATACCTCCGAAAAGAGTCAGAAGTGGTTGCTGAAGAATTTCTATGACTTCACCACCCACAATTTCTGGCCTCCTAATTTCCTGATTTTGATCTCATGGATCACTGTGTGTGGGGTGTGATTGAGAAAAATACTAACTGCTCTGCTTGCAACTTCAAGGCCGAACTGATGGCCAAGATCAGAAAGGTGTTCAAAGATCTTCCAAGGGATATAATGAGAAATGCATGTGCCAGGTGATGGAAACTTAGGCTTAGTTACTTTGAGTAAACTGTTATCTGTCAGCCATAATCTAGTTGGTATTTTTGATTTTTTTAAATACTCTTATTGCTTATTGGACAGGACATTGTGTTTTCTTTACCTTTTATGCAAACTGTAAAATGTAGCCCGTAATACCCTGCAATTTAAATTGATATTGTTAAAACCTCTCTACCTTTGAATAGGAAGAGAAATAATTATAGAATTAATAAACAATAGTTACCTTTCCTAGAAGACTGATAAATTGTCCAGATTCATTGCTTTCTGTTAAGTCCAATGGTAGCTTGTTCAAAACAGTATCGCTAATTAAAGTAATGGTATTAAGGATTTGATAGATCAAGAAATCTCGGTTAGCCTATATTTATAAGATAAGAACAAAATTAGTTGGTTAAACCAAGTTCAGTAAATATAAATATACATAAACAATTTTTAGTCTTACTGTGAAAATGCTTTTGAACTACAGCACTGGTTACTAACAAGCCATTACTTCAGAAGCAGTCCCTGTATAACTAATTCAAATGCATTTGTGTCATCCGTTATGGTAATGCTAAAGGTACATGCCTTATTTTTGCATTGCCCAATAGATTTCAAATTTTGGCACAATGCCAGCTAGTTTGGGGGAGGAGTACGTTGATTATATTGATCTCAGTGTTTAACTGGCACTTATTTTATCGACCTTGAAAGTTTGAAAGGCAAAGTAAACCTTGATGGAATTTGAATTCAGAATGTAAAGACAGAAGAAATGCTGCTAACCAATTTGCCTGGTGTGCTAATGATTCTGCCAGCTCGCCACCTTAAAAGGAAAAGATGTCCAGAAGCAAAGTTAGACTGAACCAGAGACTAAGTGGTTACAATGCAGACTTCTTAATCGCACAGATATGCATACATGTGCAGCATTAACCAATATATTAATACTCTGTTTAGAAGAGTTGCTGTTGCAAAGATAAACAAGCTTGGAGATGAATTTCAGAAATCCTTTACATGGTAGATAAATGATAAAATGAAATTAATATATTCATGTTGGATATATATTTTTATATGTAAGTATATATGAATATATTATATATTATTGGCTGGTTTGTTTCTTAGCTGCATCTCAAACAACAAGAACTCAGAATCAGTAATCACAGAATGTTTTCCCAATCTTATTTAGTGTCAATAGCCACACCACATTGAATCATGCGCCCTCTTGTGTCAGCATAGCTAAATATTCTGGCAATCTGTTTAGGACATATGTTGATGCTAAAATGAAAAAAAGGTTCTGACTTAATTCTAGAAAGCATTAGAACAGTGGTTCTCAACCAAGGTCCATATAAGATTTTGTTGTTAAAGTTTATCTGCAATAAACTGGTTATACTTCAACAATACTCTCTTTTAGTCTTTTACTTGTTTCAGTCATTTGACTGTGGCCATGCTGGAGCACCGCCTTTAGTCGAGCAAATCGACCCCAGGACTTATTCTTTGTAAGCCTAGTACTTATTCTATCGGTTTCTTTTGCTGAACTGCTAAGTTACGGGGACGTAAACACACCACCAGCGGTTGTCAAGCGATGTTGGTGGGGAGGGGACAAACACAGACACACAAACACACACACATATATATATACATATATACGACAGGCTTCTTTCAGTTTCCGTCTACCAAATCCACTCACAAGGCTTTGGTCGGCCCGAGGCTATAGCAGAAGACACTTGCCCAAGGTGCCACACAGTGGGACTGAACCCGGAACCGTGTGGTTGGTAAGGAAGCTACTTACCACACAGCCACTCCAGAAAATATTTTAATTTTTTATATAATTCCTAATATTTAATCATAAAAATGCAGTAAGATTTTTTTATACAGTGAATGGCTATGGATGTCCAGTAGAGTGAAATAAGAATCAAAGGAGTCCAAAGGCAATTAGAATTTAATAATAAGAAAAGAGGATATGATGAAGGTGCAAACTACCTCGGCTGATTTGTTATTTGGTTCAGCAATACAAACTGTCAGGGCTTCTTGTAAAGTAGGAAGAGTCATTCTAATTGTATGTAAGCAGTTGGCAAGGAGGTCTTGAAGCTGCTGCTGTCCAGCAAGATTATCATGGTGTCTCATGCAGATCTTGTTTAGTAACAGTAACTCATCTGACAGCTCCTGGAACCGAAACAACAAAAAGATTATTAAAAAGAAACACAACAAAAAACAAAGACAAAACTATCAAAGACATATCTAATTAGAATTTAAGTAACTAATCTTTTGACATTTTTATTCTTTCCTTTCAAAGAAGATTTACAAAGAAGAAACAAATGCCAGATTTGTTAAGGAATGGATACAAAAGTGATGCATAGATTTGTATCTAAGATAAAGCAGTGGCTTCATCTCATATCTTAGTTTCTTTGCTGAATTCTTCCTTCACGGTGATAGTGTTGATGACTATATAGACCAATTAAATCAATCACATTTACAGTTGCAAAAAAAAAAAAAATGTGAATAAAGCAAGAAATTGATTAAGAAACATAAGCCGACAAGTCATAAATCTGTAAACACAAAGATTTGTGCACTTGAAAATCCCAACCACGTATTCTAAACTTTCTAATCCAATTATTATACCAATTATACCGAGTTATCATCATCTTACAACAATTAATTCTGGCATAAGATGTTTAGACAAAAATTATTTCCAAGAAGGATTCATCATCATCATCATCATCATTATCTAATGTCTGTTTTCCGTGCTGGCATGAGTTGGATGGTTTGACTGAAAACTGGTAATCTGGGGAGCTGCACCAGGTTTCAATCTGATTTGGTATGGTTTCTACAGCTGGATGCCCTTCCTAATGCCAACCACTCCAAGAGTGTAGTGGGTGCTTTTTACATGCCAATGGCACGTAACACTGGCATCAGCCATGACTACAATCTCACCCGGCTTGACAGGTCTTCTTAAGCACGGCATATTGCCAAAGGTCTCGGTCACTGGCTCCATGAGGCCCAAAGTTCAAAGGGTGCTTTTTATGTGCCATATAATAAATCATCTATATTAGACTGATAGGGCCAGCTGTACAAACTTTCAAGACTTAGAACATGCAGTCCTGATCACAGGTTTTAGAGCTGCGGTAGAAGACTCATTTGTTACTGATGCTATGTTGAGTCTGTGGCAGCCACTCAAATCTGAGTAGCTTAATCTACCCAGCTTATAACTTAGAAACGCAGGCATGAGGAACATTATATATTTGACTTGTAACAAACTCAAATTTTTTCTTCAGCCTACTGAAAGAGAAAATGAAAGCTGAAACAACTAAACCACTCCCAAACAGATACCTGTGATTAGAAAAGACTCTGCATATCACTTGGGTACTTTATTGATCCATAATTGATTGTTTTTTAGTGTAACAGAGAGAATTCTTCAGT
This sequence comes from Octopus bimaculoides, assembly GCF_001194135.2. Taxonomy (NCBI): domain Eukaryota; kingdom Metazoa; phylum Mollusca; class Cephalopoda; order Octopoda; family Octopodidae; genus Octopus; species Octopus bimaculoides. The sequence continues at coordinate 19,077,697 of NC_068994.1, forward strand.
GTTGAATTATAATCTTACTCATTGGTCTGTTTAGTATTGATATTATTCATATTAGTTACTATACAATTGCTGTTAATGTTATTGTTAGAGCTGTTGGTGCTAATGGTGCTGTAGACTTTGTTATACTAATGACAAAGCATATGAAATACATAAATATAAAATATATTCTAGGATCCAACAAAAGTAACGATGGATGTATTATTATAACGTCAATGCTAATGCTGGTGACTGTGGATGGTGGAACATATTGTTGTGATGATGGTGGTGGTGGTGGTGGTGGGGGTCATAATGGTATGTATCAAATAAAATATTCAAAAACAGAAGTTACTTGTTTCAGGAAAAATGGGCTTCCATTTATTATATGCCATGGAAGGTTGAATTTTAGTGAGAAGGACAGGGGAAGAGTTTGGAGAGAGTATATGGAGGGAATTATGAATGAGAAGAATGAATGGGATCAGAGGGTGGAAGTTGCTGTAGTGGAGAGAGTTAGTCAGGAAAAATTAGTAGGGGCAATGAAGGAGATGAAAACAGGAAAGGCAGCTGGACCATCAGAAGTAAGTGTGGAAATGATAACTGCAAGTGGAGAGATAGGGATTGTTGTGATGATGGAGCTTTGCCAGGAGTGAGCTGGATGGAAGAGGAATGCCAGATTATCGAGCACTAAATGTGGTGGTACTGATCTTTAAGGGAAAGGGGGATGCAATGTGTTGTGGGGCATATAGGGGAGTGAAGTTATTAGAGCATGCAATGAAGATTGTGGAAAGGGTGTTGAAGGGGAGAATTCGGAAAATGGTGGATGTGGATGAGATGCAATTTGGTTTTATGCCAGGAAAGGGGATAATAGATGCAGTGTTCATTGTAAGGAGATTGCAGGAGGAATACCGAGATAAGGAGAAGGTGTTGTACATGTGCTTCATTGATCTGGAAAAGGCATTTGATAGGGTTCCAAGGAAGGTGATTGAGTGGGTATTGAGGAAGAGAGGTGTGCTAGAGATAATAGTGAGGGCAGTGATGAGTTTGTATGAAGGGGTAAAGACAAGAGTTAGAATTGGATCGGAGCTGTCAGAGGAGTTTGCAGTAAAAGTTGGTGTGCATCAGAGATCTGTGTTATCACCATTGTTGTTTGCAATAGTGGTTGATGTGGTGACAGAGAGTGCAAGAGAGGGATTGATAATGGAGATACTGTATGCGGATGACCTTGTTCTAATGAGTGAGACAATGGAGGGATTAAAGAAGACATTTCAGAAATGAAAGGAGGCGTTTGAAAGCAAGAGTTTGAAGGTAAACCTCAGAAAGACAAAGGTGATGGTGAGCAGGGTGGAAAGAGAAATGTTAGTGAGTAAGGTAGGACTATGTGGTGTGTGTGGGAGGAGGGTAATGGCAAATGCGGTGTTGTGCATGAAATGTGGGAAATGGATTCATGGTAGATGTACGAAAATGAAGGTGATCCTGAAACTGGCAAGAGAGTTTGTTTGTAGAAGATGTGAGAAAGGAACTGGAGGACTGGCGGAACCAGTGGAAATGGTGAGAGGGTTTTGCTATTTGGGAGGTAGGGTGGATGTAAGTGATGGATGTGAAGCAGCTGTGACAGTAAGAGTGAGATTTGGCTGGGTGAAGTTCAGGGAATGTAGAGCGTTATTAAATGGGAAAAGGTTCTCCTTGAAGATGAAAGGAAGGGTTTATCAGAGTTGCATGAGATCTGCAATCCTGTATGGGAGTGAGACATGGTGTCTGAGGGAAAGCAAAATGGCAATTATGAGAAGGACCGAGAGAGCAACAGTGAGAGAAATGTGTGGTGTGAAACTATTGGATAAAAGGAGGACTGAGGACTTGATAGGGATGCTGGTGTTGGAGGAATTAGTGGAACAGCTGGCAAGGGCAAATGGAGTGCGGTGGTACGGATATGTTTTGAGGAGGAATGAGGATCATGTTCTGAGGAGAGTGCTTGAGTTTAAAGAAAATGAACTGCGAAAGCAAGGTCGACCATAGAAAACGTGGAGGGGATTGGTGGAGGGGGAGATTGGGAGGGTTGGTTAGAGGAGGGATGATGCTCAAAACTGGGCGAGATGGTGCGAGAGCGGTTGCTGTAAGAGTGAGGTAGACCCCCCCACCACCATTAACGGGGACAAACCCAGATTTTAAACATTGGAATTCATCATCGTCAATGGCATAGAAGTAAACAGGATGAATGGATGGAGCCATGTGTGCATGTATGTGTGTGAGTGTTCATGTGTGTGTATGTGTGTGTGTGTGTGTGTGTGTGTATACGTGAGTATTTAACAAAAGATGTCATGACAATCCCATATGCATTTTTTATAAATTAAATGTATATATTTTATTTAAAAGATATTGAAATCAATTTTACATTACTGCAGTATTTCTTTTTTTATACAAATATGAACTGACAATGTTTTATACATATTTTCTCAAAACAAAAGAGTGTGTTTGAATGAGTGCATGTGTGTGTGTAAATGTATATGCATATTTACAATTACAGTTGCAAACAAGAAAAAGAGATTCAATGCATGTGGTAGGGTTTATTTAACTGTATAAATCCTGAATCAGGAATCTTGTTAAGAAGTGAATCATCAATTTTATACAGTAAACAAACATATATCTATCTATGTATTCATGTGTACATACACATAGCTATAACTCTCTCTCTATATATAAATATTGGAAATGTGCTGTGCGTGAGAAGACCCGGCAAGCCAAGTGAGATCGTTGCCAGTGCCCCTGGACTGGCTCTTGTGCGGGTGGCACATAAGATGTACCATCCTGAGCATGACCGTTGCCAGTACCGCCTGACTGGCCTTGTAGGGTTTTCGAGCGAGATCGTTGCCAGTGCCCCTGGACTGGCTCTTGTGCGGGTGGCACATAAAAGACACCATTTCGAGCGTGGCCGTTT
>NC_068994.1:19081015-19085379 GCF_001194135.2 Octopus bimaculoides
GATAATTATGTGATGTTTAGAAATAATTAAATGCTTACAAACTGTATGATTTGTAAACATCTGATCACTAAAGTACGAAACAATTACACGGAAAGTCATTCTTATTTACGTTTTTTATCATTTTTTATCATACATGTATATATGCACGCATACATGTGTGTGCATGTGTTTGTGTGTGTGTGTGTGCGCGTGTGTGTGTGTGTGTGTTTGTGTGTGTGTGTGTGTGTGTGTGTGTGTGTGTGCATGTGAGAAATCATAATAGACACAAGTTGGTTGGTTGGAACCTTTGCATTGGATTTTCTAAATGCAATAGGATGCTTAACCACAATGGATCACCAAGGGAACACTTCATTGCAGTATGTTACAGGGACCTATAAGAATAATTCACCCACAGAAGTGGGTAAATAATATAAAGGTTAACAACTTCCAGCCCTCTATATAATTCGATTCTTGACCTTTATTTGAAAAGGACCAGTACTCTACAACATTTTGAATTATACACTCTCGGAGTGGTTGGCATTAGGAAGGGCATCCAGCTGTAGAAACTCTGCCAAATCAGATTGGAGCCTAGTGTAGCCATCTGGTTTCACCAGTCCTTAGTCAAATCGTCCAACCCATGCTAGCATGGAAAGCGGACGTTAAACAATGATGATGATGATGATGAAGATTATGTTTTTCAAATGCAGTAATGCCATTAGAACAGTAGAAATAATTCATAAACTACCCTTAAAGGCAGAAAAAGTTGTCATCAAACAGCCATTGGACTTGAACTCACATCCTCCAAGATTCCAGCTGAGTGCTTTACCATTAAGGTAAACTGTCTGCTGACAATTTCATCTGCTGATTTAGATGCTAAATAGCTTATTGAAAATTAGTCAGGTCAAAAAAATTGTTACAATAAAGTATATGTTAAAAAATGGGAGAGTAATGCATAGGTGCAACTTCCAAGCAGTGTAGGGCCTTTTTTTTTTTTATTATATTTAAAGGATATAAATGAGAGAAATTTATTTCTGTAAACTATGTCAAAACCGTTGCAGAAGAAATAGATTATGTGGCAAAAATGGCCCTAAATCTGTCTTTAAGCCATCATTTTTTTTTTCTAGGAACAAGCAGGAGAATGTTTCCACTAAAACATAAAACGTATAGAAAAATAGATACCCAGGTTGGTGGAACATAGATATGATGATAGGCAATTGTTTGGATCAAATAAGAGACTGGAACAGAAGTGATTATGTTCAACAATCCAAGAAAAGAAAGCTGCTTTCTTGAGAACATCAAACTTGTTGAACCAGTCTTGTTCTAATGTTTATTTTACATCTTCAGATGTTCAATTAACACAAAATGGATGGTGCAGTTGCTAGGTAATGTATTTATTTCTACTATATAGCACTGTTTACTATCACATGTGTCATTTCAATGATAATTCGCATGTGCCATTGCTTTTGTTTTTCTTTTGTAATTTGATGGTGTAAGAATGGCTAGAGTAGCAAAATAAAGTATGCCAATTTTTAGTAAATGTAAAAGCTTTTTTTTTTTTCATAAAGTACCTCTAATGCATGGTGTGTGGTTAAAAAACTTGCTCCGCAACAACATGGTTTCAGGTTCAGTCCCATCATATGGCACCTTGGGCCAGTATCTTTAACTATAGCCCAAGGCCAATCAATGCTTTGTAAGTGAATAAAGTAAACTGTCTTGAAGCCCATCTTATATGTGTGTGTGTGTGTGTGTGACAGAGAGAGAGAGAGAGTGTTTGTGTTTGTGTGTGTGTGTGTGTGTGTGTGCATTTGTGTGTGTTTATTGAACACACATACTGAATGTATGTGCTTTGCTAGTTCACCGATAGGCTGCAATTTAGTATGGTAGAGATGGATCCCTCAAAGCATTGGGTATTAAAACACCTGAAAGTCATGGATGTGTGTGTATGCATGTGTGTGCGTGCGTGTGTGTGTGTGGGGGGGTAAAGAAGCTTGAAGCTTGCTTCCCAACAATGTGGTCTTAGGCTCAGTCCCTTGGGTGGCACCTTGGGTAAGTGTCTTCTGTTATAGTCTTAAGCCGATCAAAGCCTTATGACCAGATCTGGTAGATGGAGACTGAAAGCATATATATATATATATATATGTGTGTGTATGTATAAGTGTGTATGTACATGTGTGTGTGTGTGTGTGTTTGCATGTATCCTTGTCTTGACATGATGTGATGGCTACAAACTGCAACTGGCGTTTGTCGATATTTCCTGTCAACAAATCATCCACTGGCTCAGTACATTTGAATTCCTCTGGACTAAATAAATCCCTTACTTGAAAAATAGGTAAGGGTTGGCAACAGGAAGAGTACCCAGCTGTGAAAATCCTGCCTCAAATACTTCCCTCATCTAAGCCACGCAAACATGTAAAAAGAGATGTTAAACAAATGACCAACAGAATTTTAAACAATTTTAAAATGTATGCTCATTTTATATAAAATGAACAGACATTTTAAAATAAATTGTTTATATTTCAGTAACTATTTTATATTAGAGAGCGAGAGAAAGAAGGATATAATTTTTAAGGAAAAGAAAAATACCCCATACCTTAAAATATTTGCTTACCAACTCTGGGTTGGAGCTGTTCAATTTCAGGAAAGCTACTCTATTTTTAACCCGACCTACAATCATAGGTAATTCTTTGAGTTCTGAGCTACTGGCTATAATTAACACCTGTAAAAAGAAAAATAAATAAATGAATATATCATATTACTATCTTTAGATATCAAGGTTAATAGAGTAATCAGTGCAGGCATGGCTATATGGTAAGAAGTTTGTTTTTGAACCACATATTCCAGGTTCAGTCCTACTACATGGCACATGGGGCAAGTGTTTTATACTATAGCTTCAGTGAGTGGATTTGGGAGATGGAAACTGAAAGAAGCCCATCATATATATATCATTTTATGTTGACAGCATGGAATTTGACTGCTACTTCTGGCCAGTCAAATGATCATGTAAACTTTGACTCCCTTGTTCACATGTGGTCTCTTCATTGGTTTGTGGTTCCATATTGACTCAACGATCGTGACCCAATTCCTGGCTGCATGCTGTGTCCTTGAGCGAGACACTTTGTTTCATATTTCTCCAGTCTACTCAGTTGGCAAAAATAAGTTGTACCTATATTTCAAAGAGGCCAACCTTGTCACTCTGTGTCACGCTGAATCTCCTTGAAAATTACATTAAGGGTATGTGTGTCTGTGGTGTGCTCAGCCACTTGCACGTTAATTTCATGAGCAGGCTGTTCCACTGATTGGATCAACTGGAACCCTCATCGTTATAACTGACGGAGTACCAGTTAGTTATTGACTCAACATTACTCTGATATTCCACCAAGATACACACCTGAGCTATAACACTTTAATACACTCCCAACAACTATCATTGACACAATACATCTTAGTACAAAAATAATACAGATAACACAAGAGGTCTCACAACTAAATTCTCTTCATACCTTAAATAATCCACACTAACACATCTAGAAAACTCAATGTGGTCTGTGGTTACTCAATTTGCAACAAAGAACAGCCTATCTCCCTACCATTTTAAAAAGGAGCTGTTAGAAAATGAAGTCCTTAAATGTACAAACAAAAATGCATAGATGTATACCTGAAATGTCTGTTGCAGAACTTCTTTGGAAGCATTAATTAACTGTTTGCACATGCCACTGCTTGCATCATGCTCCAGTTGATTCATAGTTCTATAAATTCCATTACTGGCATCCTGCAATTGTTCACAGGCTTGGGACATTTGAGCTTTCAGTGACTGTTAAGAGAAAACCAAACAAGACATTCGATAAAAATAATGTTATTTAAGTCAGCTTATTTTTTAAAATCATGCTTTAAACTATTAAGTTAATTTTTCTCACTTGTTTTACACTACTCTTTAATTCTTTAGCATTTAAATTGGTCATATCTGGCCAAAATATTCTATCTGTTTTATGTTCAAACTGCTCAGATCTAACCTCTCACACCTATTCTACAATGTCACTCTGAAAATACACAATCACTTCATCAAAATCTCAATGCCACACATTCATCATCATCATCATCATCGTTTAACGTCCGCTTTCCATGCTAGCATGGGTTGGACGATTTGACTGAGGACTGGTGAAACCGGATGGCAACACCAGGCTCCAGTCTGATTTGGCAGAGTTTCTACAGCTGGATGCCCTTCCTAACGCCAACCACTCAGAGAGTGTAGTGGGTGCTTTTACGTGTCACCCGCACGAAAACGGCCACGCTCGAAATGGTGTCTTTTATGTGCCACCCGCACAAGCCAGTCCAGGGGCACTGGCAACGATCTCGCTCGAAAATCCTACAGGAGCCAGTCAGGCGGT
>NC_068994.1:19086065-19087194 GCF_001194135.2 Octopus bimaculoides
TCTGCCTTTTACTCTGATAAATTCAAAACAATGTGAATGAATAAGCATTACATTTGACAGAGTAATCTGAATGATAAAGGGTTACGCTGTACAATTTAATAACACTTTACTATCTCACAATGCTGAGTTACCCAAGAAACTCCAAATGAAAATGATGTGGTGACATGGGACTTCCATAACTATTGATTGCAAGAAGTTGAACAACTGACTATTTCCCACCTCTGATGAAAAAAAAAAAAAAATGAAAGTCTAATTTCTTGCATACACACTGTGTTTTTGTATCTATAGGAGAATGGAAATGAAACTGTGGCATTCACACTTGATTGAAAATTTATTAGCAACATATGTAGAGTGAAATAGCAACAACTGGGAATCAAACTAGATCTCAGGCACAACACATTGAGAATCTATTTCTGCTTTGATGCAATCCCCATGGGATAAATAAAATATCAAATCAGTTATAAATATATTAAAAGTGAATTGATAACTGAATTATTAAATGATATGGTAAGTATATTTCATATGCCAGCAAGGAAAAGTAGACATTAATGTAATAATGATGATAATGGAGAATAATGTAAACAGCAACAAAAAATCTATATCTAATGATGACAGATCTCAATAAATTCCATCATGTATAATGACAAAGTTGAAGGTGTGGCTTCCCATCCACATGGTTTCAGGTTCATCCCCACTGCATGGCATTTGGGGCAAGTGTCTACCACTATAGCCCTGGGGTGACAAAAGCTTGTGAGTGGAATTTAACAGATGGAAACTACGGGTTCAGATGTGTTCACGTTCGCAAACATACTTATTTTTGGTTTAGATAATTTCATTGTTTATTTCTCCTATAGCAGAACTTTGTTATGATCGGGTATTAAGGTCTGGGTTTTAGTATTTTTAGTTCTGCTATTGCTCTATTTACTTATTCGTACATCTGTTCATATACATGTGCAAGTGTATATACATATGCATAGGTATACGTGGAAAAATGTGTGTATATATGTGTATGTATGTGTGTGTATATATGTATATGGGTATGTATGTGTATGTGTGTATGTATGTATATGTGTATATATACTTATATGTATATATGTATATATATATATATATATATATATATATATAT
>NC_068994.1:19090910-19092016 GCF_001194135.2 Octopus bimaculoides
TATATATATATGAGTGTGTGTGTGTGTGTATATATGTGTGTGTGGGCAATGTTTTGTATGTGTGTATATATGTATGCGTATATGTGTGTATATGTATGTATGTATGTATGTATGTGTGTGTGTATGTGTATACATATGTATGTATATGTATATGTATATATATGTATGTATATGTACATATATGTATGTTTATGTATGTATATCATCATCATCATCATCATCATCGTTTAACTTCCGCTTTCCATGCTAGCATGGGTTGGACGATTCGACTGAGGACTGGTGAAACCGGATGGCAACACCAGGCTCCAATCTAATTTGGCAGAGTTTCTACAGCTGGATGCCCTTCCTAACGCCAACCACTCAGAGATGTGTATATATATATATATATATATATATATGTGTATGTGTGTATATGTGTGTGATGTTTTGTATGTGTGCGTATATATCTATATGTATATATATATATATGTATATATATGTATATATGCATATATGTGTGTATGTATGTATATATATGTGTGTGTGTATATGTATATGTACATGTATATATATGTATATATGCGTATATGTGTATGTATGGTGGTTTGTATGTGTATAGGGTGTTTTTTTTTTGTATATGTATATATAATTTTATAATTTTAAAATGAGGTTTTTTTAACATATTTTTATATTTATATTTATATATATATATGTGGATGTATGTGTATGTGTGTGTATGTATATGTGTGTGTGTGTGTATGTATTTATGACTTGTGAACTTTGCTTCTTTGTGTATGCATACATATACATGTGAGAGTGCACGTGTGTGCGTGCATGAACGTGTGTGCACGTATGAACGTGTGTGCATGTGTGTACGGGCGCACACGCAGATGCCTGTATGTAGGTAATAGCATTCTTTTTGCTAAAACTTAAAAAATTTTGTTCGGTTTTTGTAATTGTGAAATTTTTTCGCCATGAACGGTTTGTGTTTTTAAACGGAATGTATTTTTTCTGATGTTATATTTATTCCTGAATGATGTGTAAAGAAATTTTGATTTAAGCATCTTAATGAATTCTTTATACTGAAATATATATTGAAGAAGATAAATATGTTCATTTGAATTTAT
>NC_068994.1:19092421-19094103 GCF_001194135.2 Octopus bimaculoides
TGTTAATATAACAATACATAAAAACGGACTAGAGTTGAAGTGCTCAGCATGAGCTAGAATTCAAATTATGGTAAGAATGGATACATAAGGGTGGAAGACCACAGGAACAATACCATATATCCAACGCAAGATTTAATATATATGTGTGTGTTCAAATCATTCTAGAATCAATAAATATATAGTTTTAAGTCTCTAAAACGTCTAAAATAGTAAGATAAGATAAAATAAAGTATACAGGCATATACAAGGACATAAACTTCAGAAATATCATGGATGTTTAAAATATTTATTTAAAAATATTTATAAACATGCATAGTTTCCAACTTGTATAAAAATATTTAACAATTTAAGACAATACATTACGATATATAAATGTACAGTATGTTTTAACATATAGTGGGTAAATATATACGATATGATATGATATTAATTACAAATTTATATGTACTATAAATTCTAATATCATATCATATCGTATCATATTGTAACCGGTAAGCCAGAGAGCTGCAGCAGGCTCCAGTCCATTTTGGCTTGGTTCCTACACCTAGATGCCCTTCCTGATGCCAACCACTCCACAGAGTATAGTAGTTGTCTATTATGTATCACCAGCATGGGTGCCTTTTATGTGTGAATGGCACAAGTGCCTTTTATGAACCACACAAGCCAATGAGGGATCATATAACCAGTCATAGGCAAACTGCACTCCTCAGGACTTTCTGAAATGGTTTCTCAAATGTAAAAATCACCTTGAATTTTTTTTGTAGTGTGGCTTACTTAATTATAAGTCATGTCTCATGCAGCCCGCTTCTCAAAAAAAGGTTGCCCTTACCTACTATATACAGGTGCTTAGCCTGCTAGAAAAAGTAACCAACTCTCCCTAAAATCATACCATACTGCATAAACAAGAATAATACTTGTATCAGTGAAAGATACAAGTTAAAGATAAGTGGAATTGGTCATTGAAAACTAAGTAACTTGGTAATGGAAATAGGGCAAAGGACAGAATATGAACTGCTGGTTGTCTGGTACATTATTGATTGAAATGCTAGCAGGCCTTGTTGAATGTAATAGAGAACCTTGAGAGATAACTTGTTTTAAGCCAGTGACTAGCTCTGTGGCTAAACAAGGCATCCGCTCAGAAACTGACATAGTGATGGTGGAATAGTATGATAGATAATAAGCCCACATTAAATAATCAGTATCTCTAAGAAGAATAAATAAAAAAAGAACAGGTAGTATAGCAGGAAACAATACCAAAAAAATATGTAGTAAATGCGATGTTAGGTTTTCTATGGGGAGAAGCTGGGTGTGGGAGATTTACTAATGAGGATGAGTCACATGAAATATTTGAATAGTTGCAAGATAAATTGTGTGTATGAATCAGTACGTCATTGAAAATAAATATATTCAAAGCAACACTGCTGTACATGCCTACAGTGGAAGGGAAAATAAAGAAGTGTGAAAGTTATTACAAAAGGTTGTTAAGGAATATGTGTATGTATATGTTAAAGAATACGTATAGGAAGTGAAAGACATGCACTGGACCAGATAATATTCTTACAGCGATGATTGAGGTGTTAGAAGACTTTGGAACGGACAAAATAAGTCTCTTTGATGAAGTCTAGAAGGAATATTCAAATTAATCTATATAGCACTTTCCAAAAAAGAAAAAAAAAAAAAAA
>NC_068994.1:19094113-19096192 GCF_001194135.2 Octopus bimaculoides
AAAAAAAAAAAAAAAAAAAAAGAATCTGGGGCAATAGGATATGAGCTATAGAGAACCATTAGCTTTATGGGTGACATTACAAATATATTGTTACTTGTCCTGACATTTAGATTCTGAATGAGAAATATTAGAAATAGAAACACAGTGTGGATTCGTTAAAGAGAAAGGAACAGTTAATGCTGTGTACAGTTGATGCTGTGTACATCATTGAATGGACAATGGAAGTACAAGGTCTGTATTTATACATCGTTGCTATATAAATACAGATCTTGTACTATTACTGCTCAATGCTCTGTGAACACTGAAAAGACAGTAAGACATGACATAGAGAACAGCAACAGAGACTATGACACAGTAGGCATCCTGACTGCATCCACATGCTAAAATTCACCACCACCTCTTTGAAAAGATCTTCTGAGAGAAACCCCCTTGAAAAGATCTTCCAAGGGACACAGTAAGGAATGCATGTGCTGGATTTTGGAGCCATCTTGATGCTGTGGTTGAAGCTAGGTATTTCTCCTGCAGTCACCTTACCAGAAATATAGTATCAGTGGTGCAAAATCAAACTGCATCTCATTTAGGCTAACTCTCTCCCTAATTCGTTGGGCTATGACCCTCTCCAAGAAATTCATTGCCTGATCCAGCAATTTGATACTCCTGTAGTTATTTCTATCTAAAGCATCACCTGTACCTTCGTAGCAGCTGACTATGGTGCTGCTACACCAGTCATTGGTTATGACTCCTTCGTGAACTACCTGATTTACAATACAAGTGACTAGACTATAACCCACACGACCAGATATTTTAAGCACCTCGGCAGTCAGGCTTTCCCTGACTTCATATCCTTAATTGCTTTATCTATCAGGGTGTAGATTCGGGTAGCTGGTCCCTCTACTGGGTGAACATTTGGCAGGCTCTCCTCCTCCTATTCATTCTCTACATTCAGCAGTCTTTCATAATGGCATCTCCAAGCCTCTTTCTTTGCAGAATCATTAAATGCAAGTTCACCATCATCCATGCAGACACATTTCTCTCCTGTCACAATTTTCTCTCACATACTGTCTTGCAATCCAAAATACTTCAGTTCTTTGGTCCTCACATTGCTGAACATTGGCAAACTTCTTCTTTTCTGCTTCTTCCTTAGCTATATATACCTGTCACCTAACCTCCCTTCTGGCTATCTGGTACAGTTTCATGCTACCCCCCACTCTTCCAGGTTTTCTAGGACTGTTTCTTTGCTCTAATGGCTCTGTCTACAGTATTATTCCGCCACATTACCCTAGGTCTGGAAGGGACTTTGCACCAGCCACAGGCTTGGTCACACGTCTGTAGGACCTCCTCCCTCTCATCAAATTTCTCAATGAGGATGTCCCTAAATCTCTGACCATGTGAAGGGTTCTTAAGCTTCCAAGTCCTTTTCTGGATTGGTCTGCTTCTTGGTGTCCTTTTGGCCTCAAGTCTAAAGTCACTAATGACTAGTCTATGTTGGTGGGTACATTCTTCACCAGGAAGGGTCTTTGTATTTAAGAACAGCTATGCATCAAGCTCTCTGGTGAGCATGAAATCAATCTGGCTCGCAGAATCACCTGATTGATAGGTGATCAGGTGGCTGGCTGGCTTCCTGAAGTTGATGTTGCAGATTAATAGGTTGCTTGCATCACAGAACTCCAGTAGCCTAGTTCCCTCTTTGTTTTGGGAACCAACTCTGTGGCCCTCATTAACACTATGGAAGATACCAGATTGCTGTCCGACATGCCCATTAAAATCTCCAGCCACAAAGATGAGGTCATTGCCACTCGTCTTTGAGGTACCCTGTAGAAGGGTATCATAAAAGGGATCCTTCTGATCATTTGGTAGGCCCACTTGTGGAGCGTAGGCAGAGATAATTGCAGCTATACTATTCTGCAAGACTAGCCTGAGCTTAAGCATCCTATCGCACACCCTGACTACCTCTATGACTTTATCCACCCATTTCTCTGCGAGGGGTATGGCTACACCCCCTACTCCATTACTGTTACCTTCCCAGAAGATTTTATACTTATGTGTCTTATATATATATATATATATATATATATATAT
>NC_068994.1:19096446-19099452 GCF_001194135.2 Octopus bimaculoides
AAGACAGGTTTGTCTTAATAACTGATGAGTTGTTGGAGCAGACTTCAGCCCCAGCATCCAAAACTCTGAGTTTTATTATGACAACCGACTAAGTGTCACATATTATACACACACACACACACACACACACACACACACACACACAAACACACACACATATATATACACACACATACACACACACATACATGAGCAGAATTTAGGCTAGTTGAAACATGTTTGTCACATATTTCAACTGCTAAAAGGCAAATACACTGCTGTTACTCTGGAGAAAAAATGTCTCTTATGGTAAAAAGGTGTGAAAACACTGGTTCGTTCAGTGTTACCCCTATTTGGAATCTCAGACATCGATGCTTTGAGTATTTTGACTCTTGTCAATGAGATGTACCTAAATTGACTGGATTATATATAAAGCTACGACTTTATTAAATTCATTCAGAGTTGCCTCTCTTATGTATATCTCATTGACAAGGGTCAAAAAATTCGAAACATCGATGTCTGAGATTCCTAATAGAGGGTGACACTGAACAAACCAGTGTTTTCACACCTTTTTACCATAAGGGAGACTTTTTATCCATGGCAATGGCAGCGTATTTGCCTTTCAGCAGTTGAAATATGTGACGAACATATTTCAACTAGCCTAAATTCTACTCATGCCCAAACACTGCTTTGCGCTAACACTTTGTTATGTGTGTGTGTGTGTATGTCTGTGTGTGTGTGTAAGTGAACTTGGAATTTGGAATTTGAAATTTGAAATCTGAAACTGAAATCGAACCGAAACCGACAACTGGCACCCATGCCAACCTCTCCTTCATTGGACACTAAACTCTGCTTGCGAAGACCTGTTGGGGCAAGTGAAATCGTAATTGAACCATACTCGATGAGTGGCACCTATTCCAGTGGAGCACTAACAGCACTGTCCGAGTGTGTTCATTGCCAGAGCAGCTGTCTGGCTTCCGTGCTAGTGGCCTATACATAGCTCCATTTGAGCGTAATCGTTACCAGCATTGCCTTCTAGCACTTGTGCTGGTGGCACATTAGAAAATCATTCGAGCAAGGTCGTTGCCAGTGCCGCTGGACTGGCTCCCGTGCAGGTGGCACGTAAAACACACCTTTTTGAGTGTGGCCATTGCCAGTACCGTATGACTGGCCCTCGTGCGGGTGGCATGTAAAAGCAACCACTACACACTCAGAGTGGTTGGCGTTAGGAAGGGCATCTAGCTGTAGAAACTCTGCCAGATCAAATTGGAGCCTGGTGCACCCTTCTGGCTTGCCAGTCCTCAGTCAAATCATCCAACCTATGCTAGCATGGAAAGCGGATGTTAAACAATGATGATGATATATATATAATATATATATACATTTATGTAGATATATGTATCTATGTGTGTGTGTCTTTGTGTCTGTGTTTGTCCCCCACCATTGCTTGACAACCATGTTGGTGTGCTTACATCCCTGTAACTTAGCAGTTCAACAAAAGAGAGCGACAGTATAAATACTAAGGCCAAAAAAGAAAAAAAAATCATAAGTACTGGGGGGGGGGGTCAATTCATTTAACTAAAATTCTTCAAGGTGGTGCCCCAACATGGCTGTAGTCTGATGACTGGAGCAAGTAAAAAATAAATACATTGTTTTTTTTCATTCTGACAAAGTTTTCAAGGATAACATTTTCTTTTTCCTCTTTGGTAAATTTAATTATGTATACAACAGTTTAAAAAGAAAAGGGAAAGTCTTCTTTGTACTTACATCATTTCTGCAAGCCTCAATCCAGTGCTTAGCAACAGATTCTAAAGTTTGAGTAGCATCATGTACATCTTTAACAAAAGTCACAATGCTTTTGTTTTCCACAGACGGTAGATGGATTTCGCTCTCCTTTAGATTATCACTCAGTTCTATTAGCTGCGCCAACTGCATAATAACAACAACAACAACAATAATTACCTAATATAATAATGAGTGTAGTGTTTTTATATATTTGTATATATATATATATTTAAAATTTTTTAAAATTATTTAAAATTATAATACAGGGTATCAAGAGATACCACCACGCTGAAAAAATAGCAGTCAAATCCTGACTCTAAAACCACAATAAATGTCCACATGGCACGAGTAGCGAAGACGAAGACCAAATAAATCAGTAAAATAATAAGATAATTCCAAATCCAAGTGCTAGAAGGCAATGCTGGTAACGATTACGCTCAAATGTACAGGCCACTAGCACGGAAGCCAGACAGCTGCTCTGGCAATGAACACACCCGGACAGTGCTGTTAGTGCTCCACTGGAACAGGTGCCACTCATCGAGTATGGTTCAATTACGATTTCACTTGCCCCAAATCTGTGGACATTTATTGTCGTTTTAGAGTCAGGATTTGACTGCTATTTTTTCAGCGTGGTGGTATCTCTTGATACCCTGTTGTATAATATATTTAGGTGTTTCAATAGTTTCTTTTTTACTGAGTCTATGGTGAAATCTTATCGTATTCTTTGTTAAATTTATCTTCTAAATTCATTAAGGCTGTTTGTTTATGAAGGACATGTCTATGTGCGTACGAAGTATTTGTAAACCTCTTGCAATCATTGGGTTTATTTCTTTAAATTCATTAAAGATGTTTTTTATTTGCTTGCAGGGTATGTATCTGTGTATTTTGGTCAAGTTTTGCACTCTCATTTTAACTCAATTTCCCAAAAATTCCTTGTTATGAGGAGTGTTTCAGCATTTCATTTCACGTTATTGCATTTTTGGATATTTCATCCAGTTTTATGTTCAAAATCATTTCTTGAAATTGAATTTGTTTCCGTATCTGCAGCGTGACATAATCTCAATTTAGTTCTTTAGTGCGTATCTAAAATGATTATGTAGTATCTTTAGTTTCATTTTTAAATGGGTAGCTTCTGGAAAATGACTTATTTTCAAATTTCTCAATACTTCGAACGAGTCAAAACGAATGTGCGCGCCCGCACGCGCGCACACACACACACACACACACACACACACACACACA
>NC_068994.1:19099462-19103978 GCF_001194135.2 Octopus bimaculoides
AGGAAGAAAAAAATCGCCAACGATATCCACGAGGTTACATTGTGGAATCACGCAGTTAGGGTGAAGGGAGAGGATGAAAAATAGTAATTCAGTGAAGAAGTAGTGAGAGTAATAGCCATGACTGAGAAGGAGTGAGAGAAATTAAGAGCAATGAGAAAGAGGAAGTGGCAAAGAGAGTGTCGTGTATCTTCTACTATAATAATACTCTTGTGTATTTCTCCGTCACAACATACAAATGAAAAAGGAAGGGGTGATCCACCAATGGCAGTGAGATGGTGAAAAGTCAACAGTGAAACAAAAATCAAACAGTGCTTCAACTCTGTGTGAGTATATGTGTGTGCGTGTAAAAGGGAGGAATGTGAATGTTTGTATGTGTGTGTGTGTGTATGTATGTGTGTGTTTGTGTAAAGTATGTTTAATTATTTGAATGAGTGTATATGTGTTTGTGTATGCTTATTTAGAAAGATACATAGAAAATAGAATTACAGACACATGCATTTACACATACATATATATATATAAACAGACACACTTAAAATGGAAGGAAGCGATAAAGTATAGAAAAACACATTCACTACAGACTGTGCGGCTCATACATATAAATGTATACATATGCACCTATGCACGCATCAGCACACACATGCGCACACACACACACACACACACAGAGTTGAAGCACTGATTTCTTTTTACGTTTTTGCACCCTTTTTATATATAAAATACTACAATTTTTGATGCCACAGGGCCAGCTAGTAATAATAATAATAATAATAATCCTTTCTACTATAGGCATGAGGCCTGAAATTTGGGGTGGGGGGAATAGTCGATTACATCAACTCCAGTGTTCAACTGGTTACTTATTTTATCAACCCTGAAAGAATAAAAGGCAAAATCAACTCTGTAGTAGTAGTAGTAGTAGTAGTAGTAGTAGTAGTAGTAGTAGTAATAATAATAATAATAATAATAATAATAATAATAATAATGGTTTCAAATTTTGGTACAAGGCCAGCAATTTGGGAGGCGGTGAGTAAGTCGATTACTTCAACCCTAGTGCTCAACTGGTGTTTATTTCATCAACTCTGAAAGGATGAAAGGCAAAGTGAACCTTGGCAGAATTTGAACTCAGAATTCGAAGATGGACGAAATGTCACTAAAATAAAGATGTTGATGATGATGATTTCATTGCTTTTTACAAAGGTGATGGATGAGATATGTAACCTGAACGGGATAATAACAGTGATGATGATGACAAAATGATGATGAAGATCATCATCATCATCGTCGTTTAACGCCCGCTTTCCTTGCTAGTATGGGTTGGACAATTTGACTGAGGACTGGTGAAACCCGATGGCTATACCAGGCTCCAATCTGATGATGATAACAATAGCTAGCAGTAACTGTGGGAATTCCACAGTTATTTTGAAAATTGTAAAATGGAAGTCTATATTTTTCTGAAGCAACTGGTTCTTGAGATAGTGGAATCTCAAGAAATACCAACTCTGAAAGCTGTATTCTTATATCTCCTACTTTGAGAGTTGTTATCTATTATTTATCACTTTACATGAAGAAGTAGTAAACCATCTTAATTATGGACAACATTAGAGAGGACAGTAGCTTTATGCAAGATGAGGGATTAAAGAATGAGAGTAAGGACCAGAACAGAACAGAGCGACTAACATGAAGAGCTAGTCAATTAAATTGATCCAGAACTTGACTCGTAGTTTATTTTGCCGACCCTAGAAAAATGAAAGAAAGCTGATCTCAGTGGGATTTGAACTCAGAATATAAAATTACTCATACTCTTTTATTTGATGCTCACTTGGTATACTCAAGTAGTTCCATGCAAACAAGAAGGCACTGAATGATGCTAAAATTCAAAAGAAGAACTAAATGCCTAGATCAACAAAAAGAAAGCTTTTGATTGTCTCACATAAGTAGCTTACTAAAATGCCAAATGATTAATAATAATAATATTTCTTTCTAAATCTTACAGAAGGCCAGCAATTTGTGGGAGAAGGTGGTCGATTACATCGATCTCAGTACTCAACTGATATCTTATTTTATCGATTCCAAATGGATGAAAGGTAAAGTCGACATTGACAGAATTTGAACTCAAAATGTAGAGCTAGAAGAAATGCTGCTAGGAATTTAGTACAGTGTGGTAACGATTCTACAATATTGATATTGATGACTTCTGATCTTAACTGATTGGAAGTGTTATCATGGACATGTTTTATCTTCGTGTAAAAGATGGGCTACAGCAAATATTCTGCTCAACACCACAGATATGCTTGTCTGTTGTTTGACCATAATCAGTTGAGCATGTCCTTGAGTGGCTGATGATATGTGCATCTCTGATCATAAGCAGAAGAAGTGGGGGAGTATCATAGTTGCCATATGCTGAGAGGAATTCTTTGGGATTTCGATAATTCACCTTTGGAAACATGGGTGTTTTGTTCAACATCCTTAAATACCCCTTATTCAAGGACCATTTAAGCAGGATGAGCTACTTGACCTGAAGAAAATCAGAATCAGAAGGGTTTATCATAGCAGCCCAAGATCAATGCCTACCTACAAGAAACTACCAGGCCAACATATTAAAGAATGGCAGCTACCCAACATGTTGTGTATGTCAACAATAAAATGAAACCATTGATCATGTTGTCTCCATGTGCAGTCTTCTTGTGCCTACAGAGTATCTCAATAGGTATGATAGAGATGCACAATATATTCACTGGGTAATTTGTGAAAACCTGGACCTAGCCCATGATAAAAACTGGTTGGAACACAAACCACCCCCAGTACTTGAAAGTGATCACATCCCACTCCTCTGGAACTTCACCATTCAAACTGACAGATAAATGCAAATAGGCCAGACATTATACTGAAAGACCTCAGGCAAAAATCATGCCTCCCCATTGATATGACTGTCCCAATTGATATAAATGTATCTGTCAATACCTACCAAAAACTGAGCAAGTATAAAGATCTTGAAATAGAAATTGGCAAAATGTGGAACCTGAAGACTAAAACAATATCTGTTGCCATAGGTGCCTTAGGAATGATAGCAAAAGGGGCTGATTGCTACCTAGCTCAGATACCAGGAAACCCCAAAATGGCAGAAATTCAAAAGATAGCGCTCATGGGAACTGCCCATATCCTACATAAAATACTGTCTATGTTAGCTCAAATTTTAAAATAAACTCATAATTTTCTTATGGTTTCTTAAACATTCTCTAGAACGTTTAACAAAAACAAATATGACATCCTAAGCATAACACCAGCATGAACTTCTAACTTGTTGTCTCTGAGGTCTCTGGGTGAGACTTGGAGCCAACTTGTACAAATACAAAGCAAAAGTCAAACATATAATAATAATAATAATAATAATAATAATAATAATAATAATAATAATAATAATAATAGCTGCCTAGCTACCTATTATTATTAGATAGATAGATAGATAGACGATTAAAATGTAGCATGTTTACTAAAAAAATTGTCAAACCATAAAAACAAACATTCCCATAAATTGGAGTTAGAAAAGAATACACACACACACACACACACACATACATACATCTATATATATATATATATATATATATATATATATATATATATATATATATATATATATATATATATATATATACACACACACACACACACACATATATATAAGGTACCTCAGAAAATGTGAAACAGATGAAATACATCAACAGAATGGCCATTGCAATTATTTATGAACATTACTAAATGGCTATAGCAATATCAGAAGTAGAATGTGTTTAAGTAAAGCCAAAATAATATGCATCAAAACATGAGTTGCATGAAACTGAATGGGAATATTACGTTAATGAACATTAGTGCCAAAATGAGCACAGATAAATAAATAAATATAATAAGCACCAGCACACTTTCTATAACCAGGAATTGATTATGGTTTCGATGTAAATTAGTGAGTCAGTGTTATTACCAACAAAAAGCAATCTAATATTAGCATCAATTACATTTAGGATAATAATGGTAGTATTATTATCTAATGGAGAGAAAAAGCCTTCGTAGGAAAATAGAATAATGAAAAAATATCAAAATTTCGAATTATGTAAAAATAGATGGGAACTTTTCCATATATAAGGAAATGAATATAAAAATATTAACTATCTGTGTTTAGAAGGGGAATGGGGAGGAATGCTATAAACACAAAAAAAAGTAAAAAAAAAATAGGTTTGTTTATTTTCTTTCTTTTTCAGTCATTGGACTGTGGCCATACTGGGCACTGCCAAAAGTGGTCTTAGTAGAACAAACTGACCCCAGTATATTTTTTTTTACACTTTTACATGTTTCAGTCATTTGACTGTGGCCATGCTGGAGCACCGCCTTTAGTCGAGCAAATCGACCCCAGGACTTATTCTTTGGAAGCCTAGTACTTATTCTATCAATCTCTTTTGCCAAACCACCAAACTACTAAATTATGGGGATGTAAACAAACCAACACTAGTTTCCAAACAGT
>NC_068994.1:19103988-19119554 GCF_001194135.2 Octopus bimaculoides
AAACACACAAACATATACACACACACACATACATATATATATATATTTATATATATATATATATATATATATATACATATATATATATATACATATATACGACGGGCTTCTTTCAGTTTCCGTTTACCAAATCCACTCACAAGGCTTTGGTCGGCCCGAGGCTATAGTAGAAGACACTTGCGGGTACTTATTCTATCAATCTCTTTTGCCAAACCACCAAACTACTAAATTATGGGGATGTAAACAAACCAACACTAGTTTCCAAACAGTTTTCAACCAACATTAGTTATCACACACACATATATAAGATAGGCTTCCGCACAGTTTCCATTATCTATCAAACTTACTCACAAGATATTGGTCAGTCCAAGGTGCTGTGCAGTGTGACTGAACCGGAAACTAAAAAAATATTAACCACATAGCTATGTCAGTGTCTAGAAAAAAAAGAATTTAATATAATACAGAAATGGACTAACATTACAGCCATTGAAGTTATAAAACCTTTGGACTAAGAACAAAAATATAGATTTTCTATTATTATCATTATTATTATTATTACACATGACCAGCACTTAATCACTAAATGTGACAAAAGCAAAATGGCAAACATAGAACACAGAGCAAATATCATGAGATATTAATTATCCAAGCAACTGGAATCAATACATGATCAGTTCTTAAAGTAATTAAATAAACCTAGACTGAAATTTACCAATAAATGAGCAGCTCTAGCAACAAAGTAATTCAGATAAATGCAGCCAGACACCATTGTCTCTTGAATAAAAGTTAGTAACAAAATATTTTCAATAAACAAGTTGTAGTTTAGCCCCAGGTCAATTCTGACTGATCAGACAAGATCAATGATTACAGGCATTCTAGCTGAACATCTCATCTTTTTTTAGGAGTACCTGTATTTTCAGACATGCAAATCAAATTTTTCAAACCAAAATTTACAGCTAAAAAGCAAGGTAGGTCAACTTATACACTAAAACTACTTTGGAGGACCAAAAATTCCAAGTGAAATGCAGCAGGATTTGAAATGATAATGATGATGTTTGAATGTTTATACTACATGTTTATACAGTTCTATAATTAAGAGATGAGGAATTATGTACATTATTTACATTTGATGGATATTTGCCCTCATCTTGTTTGTTGCTAACACAACGTTTCGGCTGATATACCCTCCAGCCTTCATCAGGTGTCTTGAGCAAATTTTGAACCTGGGTTCTCATTCCTAAGGTATTTTTCGATGTTATTGTTGTTGTTGTTGTTAATATTATCATTATTATTATTATTATTATTATTCAGGTCATATGCCCGTGGGCATATGGCATAGTGGTTAAGAGCGTGGGTTACTAAAATAAATGCAGCTAGACACCATTGTCTCTTGAATAAAAGTTAGTAACAAAATATTTTCAATAAACAAGTTGTAGTTTAGCCCCAGGTCAATTCCAAGTTCGATTCCAAGCAGTGACCTGAATAATAATAATAATAATAATAATAATAATAATAATAATAATAATAATAATAATAACAACAACATTGAAAAATACCTTAGGACAAATATCCATCAAATGTAAATAATGTACATGTTTACACTAGATACAATGCTGGCGTGTAAGTTGGGAAATATGGTATGTATGAACACATTATTCAGTGTATCTTTTGCTTGTCTAAGACAGAAGGGTGTGATCTGAGGAAGATTTGGTTGCCAATTTTAGCAAGTGTAGCGGCACTGACAATGGCTTGCAAATAACAAGTGGTGTTTAAATGTCAAGTGCTAATAGTCCCTTGTCATGTGAATCAGTCCAACAGACAGACACACACGTGCACACACATATACTGGCCATCTGCTAGAAAACTAACAAAATGATAAGATTAAATGGAGTTTTATATGCCATAAATGTTGTGTTCTGTAAGGTCATCAGCAAATGTTAAAAAAAACTATCTCTGAACAATGACAACACCAACAACAACAGCCACTGCAACCGCCACCACCACTACCACCACCAAAACCATTTTTAGATTATCTTCAATTTTGTAATCAGCTTCAAGATAAGTGTTCACTTAAATTCACAACAATCTGCAAACTTTGCTACAGTGATGGTATACATTCTGCTTACACTGCTAACATCAGGTGTTTCCTCACTTCTAACCACAAAATGAACCGCCCTCAGAAAATGCTAGCATTATTTCACTATTTACAATCCATTACAAATGTCCATCCTTCTTAGTGTAACCAATAACTAAAAAGAAAAGCAAAAGTTAAGGATTCTGACACTAAAGTAGAGTACAGCAATATTAACGTCTCAATTATAATCCTAATTTCTAAGAGTTTCTTTTGATATTTACTGCTAGTATATTAAACAAGAAAAGGAGGTTTGCTGCCTGCATAAATTATCTGACCCACACTAAAGGGTATAGATTTCATTATATATATATCCCCAAAAAACTGTGCTACCTACCATTAACAAATAATTAAAGAATGATCAGATGTCAGGAATTGTGAAATTGTTTTTAAGTTGAAACTATAGTAATACAATGTTAAAAGTTCACTGAATGGAAGATATGTTGGTATTTTGGTTAGATTGTTGGAACCTCAGCATAGGAAACTGGTACAAAAGTAGGGAGGTAAAACCCATGCTAACATAAAGTTATTTGCAGATATTTGCATAGCTGTTTGCTAAGAAGTCTGCTTCCCAATCATATGGTTTCTGGTTCAATCCCACTGCATGTCACCTTGACCAAATGTCTTGTACTACAGACCCAG
Source organism: Octopus bimaculoides (assembly GCF_001194135.2). Taxonomy (NCBI): domain Eukaryota; kingdom Metazoa; phylum Mollusca; class Cephalopoda; order Octopoda; family Octopodidae; genus Octopus; species Octopus bimaculoides. The sequence goes on from NC_068994.1 coordinate 19,106,762, forward strand.
GTGTACAAAAGCCTTCTGAATGGATCTGGTAGACAGGCACTAAAAGAATTCCATTGTGTGTGTGTGTGTGTGTGTGTGTGTGTGTGTATGTGCACCGCTTGACAACAGGTGTTGGTTTGTTTATGTCCTCATAACCTAGCGGTTCAGCAAAAGAGACCAAGAGAATAAGTAGTAGACAGGGGCTAATTTCTTCAACTAAAACCCTTGAAGATGATGTCCCAGCATGGCTGCAGTCAAGGTAAAAGAAAGTTAATAGTAGTAGGGTGACAAAATCAACAGAATTCCAAACAAAATACCTTGGATTTAAATCCCACCAAGGTTAATTTAGATCTTCATCCATCTAAAATCAATAAACAAATACATACCATTAACCCTTTAGCATTTAAGCTAGACATATCTACCCCAAGTATTCTACTTGTTTTAAGTTCAAATCAGCCAGATCCAGCCTCTCACACCTATCCTACAATGTTGTTCTTAAAATGTGCAATCACATCATCAAAATCTCGGGCAAATGCATGATTAATTAAAAGCAGTGTGATTAAATAAGTATTACATTTGATAAGTTAATCTGAATACTAAAGGGTTAATGCACTAGGGTTGGGTGAAGTGATTACATTCCCAGCCACTCCCCACAAAAATATGTAGACTGTTTACATTAGAAATCAATATTAGATCCTTTCTTAAGGTGACGAGCTGGCAGAATCGTTAGCATGCCAGGCAAAATGCTTAGCAGCATTTCATTCACCTTTACATTCTGTGGTCAAATGCCACCAAGGTCGACTTTGCCATTCATTCAATCAGGATCAATAGTATAAGTACCAGTTGAGTACTGGGGTCAATGTAATTGATTTAAACCCTCTCCCAAAATTGCTGGTCATGTGCCAAAATTTGAAACCAGTATTAGAGTCTTTCTTGAGAATTGTATTTAAAGGCAACTAAGATTAAACCAGATATGTTTCAAAATCCAACCCTGAGTGAGCAGACTAATAATTAAAAGCATTCCAGCCACAAATATCGATCTTTGTTTTAAATATCTGTGACCACAACATCCAGTATTTTTTCCGTATGACATCAGATAGCAATTTAGTTAATATTTCTACCTGATCAGGTGTCCATATAGAGATTCCTCTGCTGGTTCATCACATAATTGTTTTCAGGTTGGGTCATGTGAAAACTTGAAAAGTGTATTCAATAAAACTTACCCAGTGATTCATCACGGCTCCATCAGGTAGAGTGATACAAATACAGAAAATAAACAAGTAAACAATCACATGGTTCCAGGTTCAGTCCCACTGCATGGAACCTTGGACAAATGTCATCTACTATAGCCTTGAGCCAACCAAAACCTTGTGAGTAGGTTTGCTAGACAGAAACTGAAAGAAGCCCATTATATATATAGTTATATCTATGAGAGTGTGTGTGTGTGTCTTTGTGTCTGTGTTTGTCCATCACCACTACTTGACTGGTGTTGTGTTTATGTCCCCATAACTTAGAGGTTCAGTAAAAGAGACCAATAGAATAAGTAACAGGCTTAAAAACTCAAGTACTGAGGTTGATACATTTGACTAAAATTCCTCAAAGCAGTGCCCAGCATGGCCACAGTCTAATGATTGAAACAAGTAAAAGGCACAGGTATGGAGCTCATCCCAGGAAATATAATCCAATCATTAAAAAAAAAAAATGAAATAAGAGATGAATGAAAATCATAATATTCCTTACCTAGAGATAGTTATGGATTTGCAGGAGTGGTACAGCATCAGATGAGAAAATACTTTGGGACATGTAGTCATGTACCGTTATGTTCTGAGTTCAAATTTTGTCAGGTCAACTTTGCTTTCATCACATCAGGGTCAATAAAAAAGTACCAGTTGAGTACTAGAACTGATATAATCCACAATTCCCTCCCTAAAATGTGGAGCTGTGAGGAACCATCTTTGCCTTGAGAAATAACAAAATGGCTGTAGTGCGAATTGAAGCCCCTTATCAATACATAATCCTTCTAAGTAATTGATTTTTTTCCCTCTTCTTTTACACGACATGGAAGCATGATAATCACATTGTAAACAGACTGTACATATAACATTGTACTGGAAAATCAATAACCAACTCATGTCAAACAGCTTGGTATAATTTATAATGCCTGTCTTTAATTACTAATAATTCATATTCTATCATTCATATTCTACCATTCAAATTCTTTAGGAAGGTTTCATCTATTCCTTTCTGCATTATTTTGATGGACACTTTATAAGTGTAATGGGTGCATTAGGACAGCATCCAATTAAAGCAAGTAAATTTTTATCATTTATTCTCCATGCATCCTAGACACCTCACACAATTACATACACTGTTTCGTGTTCTCCAATAAGGATATGCCAAGCTGGTCTTTATCAACGTGCAAAGTCACAATCGCTGCACACAGTCTTGCATTACACTTTGAACAACATACAACTAAACTCTTCTAAGTCACTGTAATTGCTAAGTTTCATATTCTTTGATGACTTTCATGATGATTTCATGCATTCCAAAGGTTTTCTTTCAGAGCTCTCAAAAATATTTCCCTCCTGCTCAGGTCTTAACCCTCTACAATGCTTAAGGACAACTCGTATTAGATTACTGTGCACATATTTGGAAGAATGCTACTGTCACACACACACAAGCATTTCAGACTGGATAACAAAAAGGACCATCTACTTGATTGGCAAAGACACACTCAACTACAATGACTGGCTCATAGATATGTTGTTCTTTCTCTCTGTTCCTTCAACCACAACTACAACAACCTCTGTTTCTCAGGATTTGTAAACTGCATGCTACACCTGTCACATGTTCCTGCCTCTCTACCTCTTGTAACATTACTGCGTTTCACTTTACTCCAGATTCCACACAAAACACTTTGTTCAATTTTTCCGTTTCATAATTACAATCTTGTAGAATTCTCTTCCTATATTTGTTGCTTAATCATTATGAAACAGACTTATCATCAAAGGAGATTCAGCTGCAAATACCAAAACTTCCTATCAGGCATGATGCATCAAGAGCTACATTATTCAGTGTGTCCTTTGCTGGCTCCATTTTCCTATAGGCAACAATTTACATCGGCAATATTGGTTCTCATCAATCTGAGAGGACCCATATAGGCTACAATCACAGCCCATCCTTAGATGACTAATCTGAAAAATAATTGTGTGTCAATAACAGATGAGCATAACCTAACTGGCAAGCACACACGTATCCTGTACCAAATTATCTTCAGAAATGTTACCAGTGTGTTGAAAATACCAAAAAAAAAAAAAAAAAAGATATACAATTATGGATTCTGTGAATGATGTTCTGTCAACATAACTGACAAAATAATTGAGACATTGTTTAAACACTAATGATTAGCAGCTAATCGACAGAGTCTAATGAACAAATAATACATTATGAGGCATAGGAATACACACACACACACACACGCACACACACACACATGCATGCACACAAACACAAACATAGAAATGTATAAAATATACATACACATATTTATATACAGCTTGAATATAAATTTATACAGATAAAGGTATGTATACAAACAAGCCCAAACTTATGCATTATCTTTAAAATGTATTACACATACATTTACATATAAAAACACATTCATATGAATAGATATATATATATATATAAAATACAGACACACACATGTATATAGTATATGTGTGTGTGAGTTTATATTTGTCCAACATGGCAGTAAAGATATCTTATATCTTTATATTTCTCTCCTTAATCTCTTTACTATTTATGATGTATTACAAAACAGATATAAAAAATACAAACATTTTCAAAATTGGACATATCAAAGAAAGAGGAAATTGCTTCAAAATCCTTCTAGATGGAGAACTTATTGTGAAAGAATGTTACATGGACAGAGCTAATAATACTGTATTCAAAATTCTACAGGAAAGTGGATTAACAATCAATTTGAGAAAAGCTCATCTTGGCTCATTCAAGCCATTTGATCTCACACCTAAAAGTAATAATATTATACAGACTTTTACCCATTATCTTCCCTATTCAGAAAAAGTAGTTTTCCTTTATGTTTTCCAAAATTTCATAGATATCTGTTCACAAAATAATATAACATTTTTTATGAAAAGCGGAACTCTTCTTGGCTCTTATCGCCATCATGGACTTATACCTTGGGATGATGACATAGACATTTATGTCAAGCATTCTCACAAAAACATCCTAATTAATAGTGTAAAAAAGCAAAAGGACTTTTATCTATTCACCCCAGCAAATTTTCAGTGGAAATATTATCATAAAAAACTTTCAGTGCCTATTCGCATGAATATTCCATTCAAGTGGCCATACCTTGATATATTCTTTTGGCACACAGATGAAAAGTCTTTCTATGATGCTACAAGATCCACAAAAGTGACAATATCAAAACGTGGATGGATATTTCCTCTTACAAAAAGACCATTCGAAGGTGCCTTAATAAACAGCCCAAGAGAAACAGTCAAATACTTGAAGATTGAATATGATGTGAATAAGTGTTGCCAGAATTCCTACTCACATAGGTATGAACGTTTATCAAGATGGAATATTTGTGTTCAGTGCTCAAAACTCTGGGAAAATATACCATACGTGCAACATGAAAATCTTTCAAATTGTACAACATCTGAGAAGCTAATATATAAAAATAGCACCATCAGTTTATTTAATGACACAATCTGTTGACAATACAGTCAAGAATCTTAAAAGGTATGTAACTGTTCCATTTCAAAATATAGCTTTCTTCAAATTGCATTCACACTTAATACATAACAAATAAAACATAGAGAAGAATAAATCCTATTTCATATTTTCATACATGTTAAGATCAATTTACTCTTACATAGGAATAATCTAAGTCTTCTTTCTGTAAGTGTAACTATTATTATTGTTTAACTCCGTGTCAATCTAATGCAGTAGACTTATCATCAAAGAACTTCCAGCCTTGATCATTCTATCTTTCTGTGTGTCTAGGAGAACAGTGACCAATAAGTCCTTCCTTTCTTTTAAGATAATTGAATGACTACATACAGGCTTCCTTCATAGTGAGTGTATATGTTCATGTTTGCATGTTTCTTTAAAAGTTGTTGAATAATCTCAAGTGGTCCCTGACTGAGCATCATGTATATCTAGGCCTTAGGATCCCACATATCTCAAGATTTATTCTTAAAGAGTCATGCACCTAGTTCTACATTCTCTAATGTTTCTTTTGCTTTAAGGCAGTAGAGTGTGATTTAACAGAAGATTTGCTCTAATTTATAGTAATCACATTAAGGCTTTTATCATTTTTGTTTTTGTTTAAAAGTTGAATGAAGTGTATAATGTATTGAACTATAAGCTCATGTACTATGAATTCATATCAGCCACAGGGTTTCAGTTGGATTTCTGCCTATGTTCCAAATATTTACAAGGAATATGTCTCGTAGCATCTACGAATGTTACCTGTGATAGTTACCTATTCATCACCCTTCGATTAACATTGGATTTATAAGTTCACAAGTTCACTATAACTTTCAAAAATTATCGCTCATTATAATTTATCGTGTGTGTGTGTGTGTGTGTGTGTGTGTACAGGCTTAAGTATACTGGCATGTGTACGTTTGAAAGATATAAAAGAAGTTAACACCTACTAACTGCAGAGGTACATTTAACTGGGACCATTGTGCTGTGCCCTTCTGCAAGGGATATAACATTGCTTGCCTTCACCTCCATTCTGATAAGTGGTTGTGACTGTGTAACCCCATGTCAAACTTGACCAAGCAGTCTTATGACATGAAGATAGTCGACTGAAGAACTTCAGCTATAAGTTTGTTTTCCCTTAACTAATGACTCCTGATAGTATTATGTAACCCCAGACCACCCGTAATCAAACAGTCATATGCTATATCAGTGGCTAACTAACTAATTGTGAGTAACTGCTGCTCCCTGGTTAATGGCTGTTATTCTGTTGCCACAGGTCAACACAAACATACACACACACACACACAAGAATCATAACACTTTCCACAAACATGGCTAGCTAAAAAAACTAAGAGTGGTCTACAGATCTGCTGTTCTCTGACTAAGGATGCACAATCAACAGAGGCATGTGAAAAAATATCCCAAAATGAAATAAAAATATTGGAAAATTGTTATATGTTTGTTTATTTACCCTAGCTAATGGAAACAAACAACGGAGTTACCTTTGTTCAAGAGTATTAGCAATAGGCCTATTACTACTATTTTAATATTTTGAAAATGACAGAAACAACTGTGAAAACTATCCACTTTATTACATTGGGTCTCTCTCCTCAGTTTTTACCATTTGCATAAAGCCAATCCTACTAAAAGCCTGTGTTCCTACATCTATCATCAGTAGTCTCATGCACTTAGGAACTTTAGTGAGAGCAATGTTGTTGCTCTTCATATGCGAAAAGTAAAGCCTTTGACTGTGTCTGGTACCAAGATTTCTATGTAAAGTTGTCTGCTTGACAACTTGATGCTGGTTTGTTTATATCCCCATAACTTAGTGGTTTGGTAAAAAGAGATTTGTTCAATTAAACTCTTAAAGGTGGTGCCCCAGCATGGCTACAGTCCACTGACTGAAACAAGTAAAAGATTAAAGACAAAGCTGAAACATAAAACTTAAAATTTCTGCAATACAACACCGATAATATTAATACAACCTTATTAGAACTAAAAGATTTTATCATCATTTACAACATTCACACTGCAATTATTGAGAAAGCATTCTTACTACTACAACATCTGTCATTCCAAATTATACTCAATTCAAACTGGACAGGCATTTTCATAGTGCATGTGATCTTATAACATAAAAACTTGCATATTCTGTATGGATAGGACAAAAGACCTCTATAAACTAATAGGAACTGACACTACACTAGAAATGCTGGCTTTCAAAAGTAAACTAACCAGCAACAGGAAGCATATTAATTCTAATATTAAACTTTGGTCTTAACCAAGAGGCCAAGAAGCAATTTTATATATATCATCACCATCATCATCATCGTTTAACGTCCGTTTTCCATGCTGGCATGGGTTGGACGGTTCGACTGGGGTCTGGGAAGCCAGGTGGCCACACCAGGCCCCAATCTGATCTGGCAGTGTTTCTACAGCTGGATGCCCTTCCTAACGCCAACCACTCAGAGAGTGTAGTGGGTGCTTTTTATGTGCCACCAGTACAAGGGTTAGAGGAGCTGGCATCGACCATGATCAGATGATGCTTTTTATGTGCCACCAGCATGGAAGCCAGTCAAAGCAGCACTGGCATCGGCCATATTCGGATGGTGCTTTTTACGTGCTACCGACATGGGCTTCACAACTACAATTCCCATTTGATTTGATTTTGATATTGCTGATGTTGATGTACTTGACTCAGTAGGTCTCCTCAAGCACGGCATGTCACGCTACGATCCAAGGTACTTTTGAGTGGGCTGGTTATGCAACATTGATGTAGGTTACAGCTGTGGACTCACTTTATTTGCTGGGTTTTCTCAGTCACAGCATAACTCCAGAGGTCTCGGTCTTCTGTCATTGCCTCTGTGAGGCCCAACATTTGAAGGTCATACTTCATCACCTCATCCCATGTCTTCCTGAGTCTCCCTCTACCCTGGATTCCTTCCACTGTTTGAGAATGGCACTTCTTCACACAGCTCTCCTCGTCCATCCGCAGTACATGACCATACCAACGCAAACGTCTCTCTTGCATGCCACATCCAATACTTCTTATGTCCAACATTTCTCTCAGGGCACTTACACTCTGTCATGTGTACACACTGACATTACACATCCAGCGGATCCTGCTAGCTTCATTTCTTTCGACCCTATGCATATCTTCAGCAGTCATGGCCCATGTTTCACTGCCGTGAAGTATGGAAGTTTGCACACATGCATTATACAATTTACCTTTCACTCTGAGCGAGAGACCCTTTGTCACCAATAGAGGTAGAAGCTTTCTGAACTTTGCCCAGGCTATTCTTATTCTAGTGGTAACACTTTCTAAGCATCCACCCCCACTACAGACTTGGTCACCTAGGAAGCAGAAGCTATCAACTACTTCTAGTTTCTCCCGCTGGAGTGTGATGGAATTTGTTTTCTGAGCATCTGTGGTGTTTATTGCCCCTGTGCATCTGCTGCACGTGAAAGCTATCTTCCCAGTTAATCTTTCTTTGAAGTTGCTGCAAGCTACTTACCACACAACCACTCCTACGCCTGTAAATATTTATCATCGTAACTGAAATAACCATAAAATTTAATTTAGCAGTTAAGGGGGTGAAATAACTAGATGATTAAAACACGACGGATTGAGTTTGACTGAGAAAAGTATCAAAGTTTTCAGGATTTAAAAAATACCACCATCCTCAACACGGACACTTCAGTAAATACATTTAAACTTATATATTGTCTGAATGAATGTTTGTATTTAAATAGAAATTGAACTACAATTCAAGTGATATTTATTAAGTACTTATAACAGATATTTACCAAACAACACTGGAAGAATCTAACAACAGTTTTAAAAAAATGAGTGAAAGTTATGTAATTTTAAAATTTATTTATAAAAGTGAACAATTCTTTCAGTGGGAAATAAAAGAGATGCTAATTGTAATCTAATTCGACAAAATTAAATCAAATATTTGCAGCTAGATTCTAGAAAAGGATAGGAGTGAGGTGAGATGATGTGACATTTAAATAACATAAATGAAGCGAAATCAATAGAACTGGGATTGGAAGCCGTATCGCAATAATAATAGTGGTGATGATTTCTAATATAAAATACGAGTTTCGTATTTGTTAGGCATTATAAATCATATCGTATGATTTATAAAAGCAAGTCTAGAGCATTCTGTGTACGTAAATACTTTTGTCAGTGAACGGATTAGTATCAGAATCAAAAGTATTGCAGGGATATTTGAGAGCGCGCGTGCACGTGTATCCCAACAGAGTGAATCATCAACTAGCACCAACTGATATAAAATATGTATACTTATTTAATGTTATGTACCTTGATAAATTTTTTGTCAGTTTGTGCAACGAGTGTGCGTATTCGTCTATATATTTGTGTGCGTGTCTGCGTGTATACACTCCCATATTTACAACTATGTATAGATATTTTCATACATTTATGTACACACATACATACATATGCAAGCATACATAATACATACATACACACACATGTATGCATGCATACATACATGCATGCATGAATGTGTCTGCGAGAAATTATCTATCTAGGTGTCTTCTGTGTTAAAAACAAAGACCGGTAAGAGAAGACTAGCTTCTTTTGACAAACTAACGATAAGCTTGGATAGTTGCAGTGTTTTTGAAAGTTTTTTTCATTTATTTTCCATCCTTCACTACTAATATTCAATAATCGTAAATGAGATCATTAAAAAAAATATTAAAAAAACCCTCGACTACCTCAAATTATATTTGCAAGAATATATATACATGTGGGTGCGCGCATGTATATATTACATACATATATATATACAAATCTACACATACACACATGTATATATATGTGTGTGTGTGTGTGTGTGTGTCTGCGTGTGTGTGTGTATACATGCATATATATCTCCATCTATTTATCTATCTATAGTTCTTCTCGATCGTTTACTACTAATCAGATGGACCAAAGACAGGAATTCCCCCAAAAGAATGAAAGCATTATTAGTTTCGCTATTACGTTCGAAGAATGACTGTTCGATTCTCGGGATGGTACGAACAGTCCAGGGTCTATTAAACTGATGTTTGCGCGAAAACTGACGACTTAAATTAAAAAATTAAAAAAACTCAGATAATTTGTAAAGTTGGATAAAATTAATATACAACTCCACTCCTAGGATCGAATACTTTCTTGCGTTCTCATTCAGAAGTGTGTGTGTGTGGAAAAAGTGCGATATAAGCGCCTAAGTGTTAACAATACATATGCACGCACGCACATACATACATGCATACATATATACATACATACATGTATGCACTTTGTAAACTAACATGAGTGTACACATACACATGATAGAAAGATAGATAGATAGATAGGAGAGAGAGAGAGATACTAAAGTGCAAACAAGAATGTGCATTTTGTAAATTTCTATATTCAGTTTCTTTCTTTTCATAGAAAAGAAATCATTTTCATCATCTTTATCACTCATAATTTCAACAAAAGTATTGTATAAGGGACTACTTTCAAGAATTGAGCTTTCAATCTCATTATCCATCCCTAGCTGGAAATGGCTCACACATGTCGCCTTTAAACTGAGGCACTGCCATTCTCCATGTCGCCTTTACAAAATAAAAAAGTGTCTCCTGTCTATTATTCAACAGACAGAGGTGGTGCAGCGAAAATCAGAACTAAATATTTAGGATACACACTTATATATATATATATATTTACTTCGACACCTCACTGTTTTTACTTAAATGCTAGGTGGGGTGAATGGAGCGAACGTTGACATTAATATATCCTATGTCGATTTCCAAATTTCCGATATATTTAGTCCCTACACTCATTAATAAATTCCATCCTCCCCTAAATGCCACAGCAAGCGACATTCTCTTTCATATTTACCGAGGTTTTATATAACAAACACTAGGTTATAATAGCCTGTACAACTAATTATACCCGCACCCTAAGGAACGTACACTAAGTGTTCCGTTAATTGTGAAAGTGAAATAAGAGCCCTTTAACTTATTAAAAGGCTCGCGTAAATGCTGTGCTTATTACGACTGGGTTTTTTAAAGGAGAATAATTTTAAACAGAGAAACTAGTTCAGTTTAAAGATTTCCCTATTTCTGTTGACATATTGATAGATTGTTTTCTTTTGTTGTTGCTCAACTAGCAATATAACAAAAAAGTCCATCATGTTATCGATCGAAAATAACATGACTTTGAAGAAATGATTGTTCACACAACCCCATCCCTTACATATCTGTCTGTGCATAAATAATTAACCATTATCGTTAATATCAAATATTATTAATATATATAACCTTTTCATTTATTATAACACATAATATATATATAAAGTTTCTTCGTTTGTCTTAAAATAACACTTGACCATCATTATACTGAGCTAATGTCTAACACCATTAGACCGAACAAAGAATCTAAAGACATACTATTATATTATAAAAGCAATATAGTAGTATATTGTTTGATTTTTCTCCTACCACCTGCGACAACACTTACCTTAAGCGATACAGGGACCAATGCATTTTCCATTAGAGAATCCCCTTCCTCAAACGGTTTTGTTTTTGTTATAGAATCGGCTGCAGCCATTACTTCACTGGCGGGATGTTTGAATATGATCCGAGTTAACGCCGCCGAACTTTCAAACTGAAATTACCTCGCTGGTAATTGCCATTTTAGTTACCAACATCAACAAATAACATAGTAACGGTCTCTTCCTCGTCATCTCTGTTGTGTTCTCCGTTTGTCAACTTGTCAGTCACCGTATCAGCCCTGTTTTCCGGTTTCCTTCTACCACTTGAAAATCGCTCTCCGTTGTATTTTATGTGGCGAACCAGCGAAGAGGAGTTGACCCATGATTCCCAGTTTTGATTCTTGGTGGAATCCCACTCTCGGTAATCCTTACAATTACTGGCGAAGTAAAATATAATAATAATAATAATAATAATAATAATAACAATAATAAATTCATTATTAACCACAAAGGGTTTACATCAAGAAAACATTATGGACAGTACAGGACAAAGCAAAGAATGTGTGTGAGTGTGTGTTGTGAGGGTTTTGCGTGTAAACAAGATTAACGTAATGAAACCAAGAAAAAAAATTCAGTAATGTGTAATCCTCAATAAGGAGGAGATATTCGAGGGCTGCTCATGGAAAAACCCTATAAAAAAAAACCCATGGATACCCTGACTTTTGGGGAAGGCCCGTTCACTCGCACCATTCTCGCCCCTTCCATCCACCTTTCGGCAAACTGGCTAGAAGATAACACTTCCCTGTCTATCCTTATTTTACTTTTCAAGTGAAACTTGCAGAAGTTGATCAGGAATTGGCCAAAGAGGAAAGTATTTGTCTCCAACCCCTTCAATCTCGTCCATCATACAAATTCTTTCGTCATAGCCACCAAGCTTATTAAGACACCCTTCCCTTCCCGGTTAGAGGAAGGTGGTGGGGCGATCTTCAGGTGTTCAGCATTTGGTTCAAAGCCAGCAATTTTAGGGGTGGGCATAAGTCGATTACATGGAGCCCAGTGTTCAATTGATACCTTACTTTATCGACCCCAAAAGGTAAAAGGTTTTAGTAGAAAGTGGGTTATACATCTTTAGATGTATACCTGACTTTCCTACTATAAAATTAGAATATAACGGAACGCTGAACTCCAGACTATCAACTTAAACAACATTTATTCAGGTGGTAAATATATACATCTTTAATTCTTGTTATTACAGCTTCTGTGTGTATGAGCATAGTTGTTGGGACGTGGGTATGTAGTTGCAAGCGAGCTGTCGAGTGTAAGTCCGAAAGATGTAGAGAGACAGCTTAACACGTCCAAAGCTCATGGTCGGCCGACCGTAAAAGAGATAGAATTAAGCGGGAACGCTTGCTTGTTTAATTCCACGCATGCGTGAGACTACGTATGCGCACGGCGTTACTACAAGGTAAAGTCGACCACGACAGCATTTGAACTCAGAACGGAAAGAAAGACGAAATGCCACTCAAATGAGAGAAACGGAATATTTTCACAACTAATTTAACAATAATTAAAAAATAAGA
>NC_068994.1:19119717-19141290 GCF_001194135.2 Octopus bimaculoides
TAACCTTAACCAAAACCCTAACCATAGCCCAAACCCTAACCTTAACTCTAAAACCCTAACCCTAACTACAAAAATTTTTGGAATTTTTTTCAGAATCATAATCTCTGTTTTTTTCCGCATATTTAAAAAAAATTCTGAAAAAAGTTAAAAATGAAGAAATCGGGCATGGGGAGGCAGGGACAGGAATTTCAAAATGCCAATTTTTGCAAAATCGTATTCTGTGGAAAAAAAATTAAATAAAGGAAAAGGGGTTTTTGGGGGGTACAAAGTCTTGCCCCGTTTTATACTGTTAATGGCCTCAGATAATGGATGAGCTCCACAATCTAATGTTTACGATTTCCTGGCGCCGGCGGTGGCAGTAGTAGTAGTAGTAGGTCTTCAGGCCTAGGACTCATCAAACCGGTTTCCATGGGGTATAAGTAAACCAAGATCACAACATTTTCTCTGAAGTTGATGCCAGCCTGTCACATATTATTTACGGCTGCAAGGTGAAATGAAGTATTTCGCTCAAGAATTGACTTTACCTGTTAGTATAGTTACTACTCTGATCTCTTGAGATTTTACAACTTGAATAATAAGATCTAACTTTTCAATTCCATAAAAGTTAGATCTTACTATTTGATAGCCTTCGTACCTTCCCCCATTTCAATTAATGTCTATGGAATACCCTTAAATTCTGTGTATCTCTGACCCACTCCCTCTGTCCTTTAGCCTTGGCTAGCAATCCTAAACCCCGACCCTATGCCTAATTGGCTTGTATGCATTTATTTTTCTTCATCCTTACTTTATTCTTTCTTTCTTTATCCTTAATTCATATTAGGACCTCTCCTGCTCTAAGCCTACTATAATAAAATATCACCAACACCCTACTCCAGCCTACCTTCATGGCAGAATTAATTGTTAAGACTATTTAAGCATTTTATCTGATCAAATTCATCCTATGGTTGTGGAACTATTTCCAGAGGGAAATGCAATCTTTCAAGATGATAATGCACCAATTCACACAGCTAAAGTTGTTACTGAATGGCAAGAGGAACATTCTTGTGAAGTTGAACATCTTATCTGGCCACCACAGTCCCCAGATCTCAATATTATTGAACATTTATGGTGCATTTTAGAAAAGCAAGTAAGGAGTCGATATCCTCCACCATCATCACTACAAGAACTGGAGTCTGTTTTAGCTGAAGAATGGACAAAAATTCCTTTGGAAACAATTCAAACTTTGTACAAGTCTATACCTCATAGAATTCAAGCTATAATTACCGCCAAAGTGGTCCTACTCGATATTAAAATAAATTTGTTTGAAATTTTAAGGAGTTTCCATTATTTTGTTCAACCCCTGTATATATGTGTGTGTGTGTATCATCATCATTATCATCATTTAGTTAAAGATTCTACCTGCTCACCACCTTAATAATAATAACAATAATCCTTACTACTATAAATACAAGGCCTAGAATTTGATTGGTACTTAATTTATTGACCCTCATAAGGTTGAAAGGCAAAGCTGGCCTTGGCTGAATTTGAAACCAGAGTGTAAAGATGGACAAAATGCCTCTAAGCATTTTGCCCGGTGTGCTAACAACTCTGCCAGCTTGATAATAATAATAATAATTCTTTCTACTATAGGCACAAGGCCTGAATTATGTGGGGAGGGAAGCATCAACCCCAGTACTCAACTGGTACTTAATTTATCGACCCTGAAAGGATGATAGGCAAAGTCAACCTCGGTGGAATTTGAACTCAGAACATAGCGATGGATGAAATACCACTAAGCATTTTGTCCAGCATGCTAACAATTCTGCTAGCTTGCCGCTATAATAATAATAATAAGAAGAAGAAGAAGAAGAAGAAGACGAAGGAATATATATCATCATCATCATCATCATCACTATTTATCATCCGTTGTCCATGCTGGCATGGGTTGGATGGTTTCACCAGAGATGGCAGGCTGGGGAGTTGCACCTGACTCCAGCCTGATTTGGCATGGTTTCTACAGCTGAAGGCCCTTCCTAACACCAGCCAAACATGAAGATGAACACCACATGGCTTCTCTGTATTTTTGATCTTTGTTTTCTGCTATCATCCTTTTCCAGTTTCTTTTTGTCTTTCCTTTTGTTTTTCCAACAGAATCTTAGAGTCATTAACTCATGTCCTTCCCTCGAATGTCAACCTAATCACAATATTGATTGTAAACTCATCCTATTGCATTTATTTTTGTATTTTGTATTTTTCTTTGTCTATATACATACATACATTTATGTATGCGTGTAAATACATACATACACACATACATACATACACACATACATACATACACACATACATACATACATATAACGGCGGTGCATCAGCATGGCCGCAGCTCTGAGCTGAAACTATAAAAAAAAAATACATGCACACATACATACATACATACATACATACATATATACATACATATATATTTGTGTGTGTGTGTATATATATAGAGAGAGATAGATAGACAGTCAGACAGACAGACTGATGATTGATAGACAGACAGACAGACAGATAGACAGACAAATAGACAGTTAGACAAGAACATACATTGGGAGATATTCCATTAGAACGAACTATACTGTGGTAGATACCATGAGAGAAACTCTCATATTGGCGTCTTGTTTAGAATGCACTCTTGTTTATATTGTTAGTGGAGAGATAAATGCCTGCCATCTCCTGTGTTAAGACCACCAGATCATGTGATTTCAACTTTCCTTGGACTCAGGAAATGTACCAAAAGCTAAGATGAGTGTTTCTCTCATGGTAACTACCACAGTATAGTTTGTTCCAACAGAACATTTCAGTGGGGATAAATATCATATCTCGGTATTAATACTGCTTCAGTCTCTAATATATATTTTTTTCAATCTGCTCACTGGCTAATCATGACACCAGCATCTGCTCTGGCACTGATTTTCTATATATATCACTGGCAGGGATATGAGTTACTGCTATCTCTAGCAGCTGAGGTTAAAGTTTGATAGAGGGACTGGAACAGGTCTCATACTGTAGAGGGAATACGTGGGGTCAATGTGTATCCTTAAGACAGAGGAAGGTAAGTATAAGAGAGAATACAGACAGAGGCTGAGAAAGAGTGACTAGGAAGGTAAGGTTGTTAGAGTGAGAAAGGAGAATGATTGACGATAAGAGATGGGGACAGAGGTGAATGTTGTGAATAGTGAATAGGGAGAGAGATGCACAGTGACAGAGATGGAGGTCAGAGGAATGTAGTGGTGGAAATAGTGATTGACAAATAAAAGGTATGAGGTTGGGGTATTGAAGGAAGATGAGGTTGGGGGTATTGAATGCAGATGAGGGTGTTCAGGGGAACAGGGCCTTCAGTGGAAAATAAAGTGGTAAGGGATGATACTGAGAACACTGGATGGATGACAAAAAGAGAGGGGTAACTGATAGCATTGAAAGGGATCATATGATGATAGCAACTGAGTAGTGCTGTAGTTAGAAGAGGGATGGAGGGATGGGTGTTAGGAAGATGAGTTGAGTGGGGAATGCTTGACTGGGATAGACTGAGTGTGGTGGTGATAATGTTATCATTTAGCATCTGCATTCCATACTGACATGAGTTGGACACACAGGTATGCATGTGCACAAACAACACACACACACACAAATATATATAGAGAGAGTAATTCACTTGAAATAGTTATTTTGTGGCATCTGCCCATTAATTTGAATTGTCTGTAATTGCTCCATTTAGTACATTTTTTCCTATGATAATAACACAATTATGCCAGTAACTGGAGATAACTGTTTCTTAATATACCATTTCTTTCACCACTAACAAGAATAATTATGTAACTTAATCCTTTCCTTCATTACATTACATATTTCTAACTTTAATTAACTGAGACTGTGACACATCAACTCAGATAAAAGGTGTTTTTGTTTTGGGGTTTTCATTTTGTGTTATCTTACTTGCCTTTGTTTGGTTTAATTAAACTTTGTTCAATAAAGTTTACCACTCCTAGATATGTCTATTGTCTTCATTAATAAAACTTATCAGGCTCACCATATCAAGTATGTTAGTGCTTACTTCCCTATTTACATATCTTAATGTGACATTTTTTGCTAATATCATACATGTACAAACAGCTCTGTAATTTCAAATTGATCAAGCCTTGGAAGAAAACACAAACAAAGCAACTATCTTCAGTTTCTTACTTGACATCACATTTCCTGTTTACCATTGAGGTGTCACTCCCCTCCACTTTGTCTTCCACTGTTTCTTGGCCACTGCTTGGTTGTTAAAGTTCTTTTTTCCACTGTACTACTTCATAACCAGCAAAGAAGCTAGTTATAAAATCTCTTTGGGAAATGTTTAGGGGACTCATCACGATCAAGCCATTGACCTGATCATTCAATTATCATAAAGGATCCACTTTTCATCACAAATGAAATTCAGTCAAGAAAAGGATCATTGGTGTTTCACAGGAAGAGCATCAAGCACACTTCAAAACACCAAACTTTTTGATTTTCATTGAGCTCATGTGGTATCCATTTATCGAGCTTTTTTACCTTACCAATCTTCTGCAGATTGCATAAGACCATTGCAATATCAACACCAAATGCCTGAGACATTTCTCTGATACTTTGATGTGGGTTTTGTTCAACAATTGCTTTCAATTGTTCATTTTCCTTTGACAGAAAATTATGCACCTAATTCAACAAAATTATAAAGGTTACTCTGATTACTATGCATAAAATGCAAGATATTTTTTGTTTTTCTAGATTGGGTAGACATAATTCACTCCTGCTTTTCAATTTCAGTATTTAAGCTATGCATAGCACTGTTGTAGTACATACACTGCATACATTCCTACAATACCATTTTCGTTACGTGCTATAAAGGCAGAAGTAAATCTGCCTTCAACTCAGTCGCACACCTGTGTTCTGCTTATTTTTTGTGTGTTTTACTACATAAAGGTCAGCAACTGCCTACCCTGAGTAATTACTGATGTCACGTGCCTGAAAGGAGCATATTTTCTCAAACTATATTTATCAGAATAATAATGAAAGCATTAATTGGCAGAAGTATTCAATGGGAAAACTTTCACTTTCTGTGCCAATTCTGAAGGTTTGCCCTCTATGGTAATGACTTTTCAATGAAGCTTATACTAATTATAAAATCAATTTCTACCGATCAAGAATGATTATGGACTATAATTCAGTTGCAGATTTAAAAAGTGCAACAACAACCACTACCACCACCACCACCACCACCACCATCTTATCTTTTAACATCTATCTTCTATGCTGGTGTAGGACATCAGAATGACAGGACCTAACAGGTTATTGAACTGCATCGTTCTCAGTGTCGGCTCTGGTACAGTTCCTATAGCTAGATGCTCTTCCTAATGCAAACCAGTTTACAAAGTGCACAGGATGCTTTTTTTTTATGTGTGCTACCAGCACTAGTGAGGCTGCAGTGTGGCTCACAGTTCAAAGATACACTTTGGCTGAGTGGGGCTACATTCAGGAGGGAGGTAGCTTTATGCTAGATTATAAAAGATTAGAGTATGAAAGAAGGGACCAGAACAGGTTTCTTGCTGTAGAAGTGACACATAGCTGGATGGAAAAATTGGTGTAGAGCTATAATGAGAAAAAAATATATAGTGGTAACGAAGTGTTAGGGTGGGTCATGGCAGTAAAACAGAAAGTGTGGCAGTGTAGAAGAAGCAAGTGTATGGAGAGAGTGAAGAATGAGATGGTAAGAAATGGGGTAGGGATGCGAATATACTGAATGAGAAACAAGGGTCAATGTGGGGAGGTCAATGATAAATATGTGTTGGATGGAATAAGTGGGAAAGTAGATGATGACCAGAGATTGTTAAGAGTATAGGTGCAGGAGTGGCTGTGTGGTAAGTAGCTTGCATACCAACCACATGGTTCTGGGTTCAGTCCCACTGTGGGCAAGTGTCTTCTACAATAGCCTCGGGCCGTCCAAAGCCTTGTGAGTGGATTTGGTAGATGGAAACTGAAAGAAGCCCGTCGTATACATGTATATATATATATATGTATGTTTGTGTGTCTGTGTTTGTCCCCCCAACATCGCTCGATAACCGATGCTGGTGTGTTTATGTCCCCATAACTTAGCGGTTCGGCAAAAAGAGATTGATAGAATAAGTACTAGGCTTACAAAGAATAAGTCCTGGGGTCGATTTGCTCGACTAAAGGCGGTGCTCCAGCATGGCCACAGTGAAATGACTGAAACAAGTAAAAGAGTAAAAGAGAGAGAGTACAGGGATGAATGTAGTGACTGATGCAGGAGTAATCAATAATACATATAAGTTAGGGAGTAGGTACTGATTAGCAGCATTGGAGGGTGGAAAATAGCAGGATTGTGGGAGAGAGATTACAAATGGGTGCAGAGGTTGAAAAAAGTGTGAGTGGAGTGTGAAAGAGTCTAATTTAGTTTATGATAGCATTAATCTTACTGTGAGATTAAAAACATTATGGAATTAAGTTGCTGGTCAGTAGAACTTTAATATTTAATAATATTTTAAGGTAGCAAGCTGGCAGAATCATTAACATGCCAGCTAAAATGCTTTGTGACATTTCATCTGTCTTTATGTTTTAAGTTTAAATTCCATCTAGGTCGACTTTGCCTTTCATCCCTTGAGGGGGTCAATGAATTAATTACTATTGAGTGCTGGGGACAATATAATTGACTTAACCCCTCTCTTGAAATTGCTGGCCTTGTGCCAAAATGTTAAACCAATATTCACTAATATTCTTTTCTACTCTAGGCACAAGGCCTGAAATTTTTGGGGAGGGGGCCAGTCGATTAGATCGACCCCAGTATGCAACTGGTACTTTACTTATCGACCCCAAAAGGATGAAAGGCAAAGCTGACCTCGGCAGAATTTGAACTCAGAATGTACAGACAGATGAAATACCGCTAAGCATTTCACCCAGTGTGCTAACATTTCTGTCAGCTTGCTGCCTTATATTTACTAATATTAAAATGGCAAGCTGACACTTTTGTGTCAGACAAAATCACTTAGAGGCATTCCTTCTAGCCCTGTACATTCTAAGTTCAAATTCTGCTGAGGTTGACTTTGCCTTTTATAAGTTTCAAGGTTGATAAAATAAGCACCAGTCAAGTACTGTGGTTGACAGAATCGACTAACCCTTCCCCTTAAAATTGCTGGCCTTGTACCAAAATTTGAAACTAATATTTAATAGTGTTTAATTAATTTTAATTAGTTATTTTACTGAAAATTTGATAAAAAACAGAAAAAGAGAGCTTATTATGGTTATCTTTGAATAATTTACCAGTTTCATTTGTAATAATTGAGAAGACCAAACAGGGTCGAAATCACATGATCTGGTGATCTTGACGCTGGAGATAGTAAGGATTTATTTCCCTTCTAGCGATATAAACAAGTGTACATTTTGCACCAAAATGCCAGTATGAGAGTTTCACTCATGGTAACTACAGCCACAAAATTCTTTCTATCGTGATGGCACCTGTGCCAGTAAATCACTAAGAGCACCGTCCGAGCATGATCGTTGCCAGTGAACCAGCTGTCTGGCTTCCATGCCGGTGGCACGTAAATAGCACCATTTGAGCGTGATCGTTACCAACGTTACCTTCCTGGCATTTGTGTCAGTGGCACGTGAAAAGACATTCGAGTGAGGTCATTGCCAGTGCCGCTGGACTGGCTCCTGTGCAGGTGGCACGTAAAATACACCATTTCGAGCATGGCCGTTGCCAATACCTCCTGACTGGCCTTCGTGCCGGTGGTATGTAAAAGCACCGACTACACTCTCAGAGTGGTTGGCGTTAGGAAGGGCATCCAGCTGTAGAAACTCTGCCAAATCAGACTGTAACCTGGTGCAGCCATCTGGTTCACCACTCCTCAGTCAAATCGTCCAACCCATGCTAGTATGGAAAGCGGATGTTAAACAATGATGATGATGATGAGAACATCCACATTTAAGTGGGGAATAATATTACCTCTCAGTATTAATACTGCCTCTGTCGCTAATATATATCTATAATAATATTCATTTGTTGTTGATGATGATGATAAAGGACATCACATGAGAATGAAGGCAAAGAGTTGGCTCTGGACTTGTGCAGCTCAGATTATCCCCGGGCTTCTGCACATTTAGTCATACATAGGAAAGTGTCATTTTGTTTGGTGAATGCACAAGACATTTTTTTCAACCCTATGCCAGCAACTCAGCTTTGTCTTTACTTCATTGAAAACATTTTTTGGTGCAGTCAAGAATATATTTTGTGTTGTTGTTATTATTTAGAATGTGTACATTTTTTTGTTATTGTTGCATTTCATTTTTGAAGTGTTGTTCAGCAACAATACTTCAATAATTCACATACATCCGACTTAAACAACATACACATGAACAACAATATGAACAAATAATTTTAAAACAAAGCATAATTATGCGTAAAAGAATAATCCTTAATTGTGCTCAAAAATATCTCATGAAAATCCATGGCAGAATGAAAGTGGCCGGCAATTGATGCCCTCATTGTAATTAAATAACACACTTTCCAAATAGATACAAACAGCCAACATTTATTGTCCATCCTCTTAAATGTTTACAGCATTTTCAGAGGGAAACACTATCACCCAGATTGAGAAACAATATGAAATGATAACATAAAATTAATAACCTTTGTTCAAGTATCCAATAACTGGCAAAAGCTGCCATACTGAAGAATAGTTGAAGGATGAAGGATGAAGGAGCAATAGCTGTGCTGAGAGAGGTGGAAGAGAGAGAAAAAAAATTATAAAGTAAGTTAGATTAGGTAGATAAATTGCTAGGGTGGGAAACTGAGTGAAGAGAGAGAGAGAGTGAGAGAGGGAGAGATAGAGAGAGAGAGAGAGAGAGAGAGAGAGAGAGAGAGAGAAAGAGAAGAATAGAGAGATGGGGAGGGGCAGAGAAATAGCAAGAAGGCTGGCGTGACAGGCATTCAGGTGAACAGACAGTGAAATATAAGGAGGAATGAAAGAATGAATGAGAGAAAAGATAGCCTAAGTGATAAAGTAAGAGATGGGAAGTGGGAAAAAGACAGAGTTCTACAATAGTCAGGAGGAATTAAAGTGGAAACATGATAAAATGACAGAGCTGTTGAGAGCGAGCAAATGTTAGAGAAACCGTGTGCGAGAATGCATATATATTCATTTTGTTTCAGTCCCCTCAGCTGTAAGTGGGTGACCCTGCAATGAATTAGTGCTCTGTTCAAGGGGAATGTTGGTCTACCTGCCTAGTCAAAGAAATCGACCCCAGGACTTATTTTTTAAAGCCTAGTACTCATTCTACTGATCTCTTTTGCCAAACCACAAAGCACCAGTTGTCAAGCAATGGTGGGGGACAAACACACACATAGATAGCGCAAGGCTATTGTAGAAGACACTTGCCCAAGGTTCCACACAGTGGGAATATATATTTGTGTATATATGTGTGCATACTGTGCACTGGTACATTTTTTTTTTAACCGTAAAAAGAAAATGCAATGATTTTATTTCACTTCTTTTATTTCAATCAGTTCAATCAGTTCAATCAGTTGGTTCATCAGAGTTGTTACTACTTGTGACTTCATCAATGGCAATCCCTATGGTAAGAAGCTTACTACCCAACCACATGGTTCTGGGTTCAGTCCCATTGCATGGCCCCTTGGGAAAGTGTCTTCTATAGCTTCAGGCCAACAAAGCCTTGTGAGTGGATTTGATTGGAGGAAACTAATGCATGTATGTATATATGTTTGAATAAAAGTTCTTGTTAAGGTACAGGCTAGTCTATTAATAATGAAAGAAAGAAAAATTAATATATTCTGCTATACACAATCACACTCTTATATATATATATATATATATATATATGTATATATATATATATATATATAAATTAAAAGGGTAAAGGTTTATCAATTTATTAATTTATTAATAAATCAACAGTTTGCTAGCATGGTCGAATGTACTACTGGAATATCATATTGATGAAGGAAATTGAGTATTTATCACTCATAATCCAGAAACGCGTCTGCGATTAACTTCGGAATGGTTAGTTTTCATTGTTTTTTTCTTCTTGTTTTTGCCTTTGTGAGTTACAAGTAATGCTATCTGTTGGAGTCTCTGCTTTTTTAGCTGCTATTTCTGAGTTTCGGTATGTGGTGAAGCAAACATTTGCTGATCCCTTAATTATGTTTATAAATATATATATATATATATATATATATATATATATATATATATATATATATATATATATATATATATACACGTGTGTGTGTGTGTGTCTTTGTGTCTGTGTTTGTCCCTGCCTTCTGCTTGACAACCGGTGTTGGTGTGTTTATGTCCCTGAAACTTAGCATTTCAGCAAAAGAAACTGGTAGAATAAGTGCCAACCATGCAAAAATAAGTACTGTTCAACTATATTTTTTCAAGGTGGTGCCCCAGCATGACCGCGGCCTTAATTACTGAAACAAATAAGCGATAAAGAAAAAAGTCTGCCCTGAGTTTCACCCGTACAGGGTTCTCAGAGTAGGCTGGCAACTTTGATTTACAGGTGCAATATTGATATTCCAGACATGAATGGTTTGGAACTGATTATAATCTGCACTAATTTATGAGCAAGAACTTCAAGTTCCTGTGGCCAGCAAACTAGTTTACTGGTACCTTGCACAGACTAGTATCTTGTACAGTAAAGGGTAAAGATCCACTTCAGTCATGAATGGCCATGGGATTGCACCTAGAAAGTTACCCTCTGAGGAAGAAGTCTGGGTAAGGTTGTTTATGGAAGATAAGCAGTCACCCATGCATGCCAGCCTCCCCTCTCCACACCACTGATGTTATCCAAGAGAAAGGCAAAACCTGATACAGCTTGGCACCAGTGACATCACAACTCATTTTTACTGCCGAGTGAATTGGAGCAATGTGAAACAAAGTGTCTTGCTCAAGAACACAACATAGAGCCTGGTCCAGGAATTGAACTCATTACCTTATGTGAGCCTGATGCTCTAATCACTAAGCCATCACTTCCACAATATAGTATTAATATTGTACAGTATAGTATTAATAAACTTGTATAATGTATACAAATGTACAGGTGCCTGTGATTCATTTAATTATTTAAGTAAATTTAATATTTGCTTAATTTAGAGTGTGTTGACCAAAGTGACCGAAGTGGTTTGGAAAAATCAAGAATTCCCGAAAGGCTTAGGAACCAATGATTCTAGAAAATTTAAGTTATACCTGTAATAAAAATATATATCTATTTACTCTTCCCAGCATACTGAGTTCTATGCCAAATAAAGTTTGCAATATGTAAAATATATTATTGATATATTTTACTATTGTTACATTACTATATACATATATATAAATGTACGTGTGGCTACATGGTTCTAGGTTCAATCGCATTGTGTGACACCTTAGGCAAGTGACTTCTACTATAACCTCAGGCCAACTAAAGCCTTGTGAGTGGATTTTGGTAGATCCCACCACCACTTGACAACTTGTGTTGGTGTGTTTAAATCCCCCATAACTTAGTGGTTTGGCAAAAGAGATCAATAGAATAAGTACCAGGTTTGGAAAAAAAAAAAAAACAAGTACAGGGGATGATTCATTTGTCCAAAAATGTTTGAAAGCAGTGCTCCAGCATGGCCTCAGTCTTATGAATGAAACAAATAAATGATAAAAGATATGTAACTGTGTGTGAACATGCACTCTAAATCATCATCATCATCGTTTAATGTCCGCTTTCCATACTAGCATGGGTTGGACGATTTGACTGAGGACTGGTGGACCAGGTGGCTACACCAGGCTCCAATCTGATTTGGCAGAGTTTCTACAGCTGGATGCTCTTCCTAACGCCAACCACTCTGAGAGTGTAGTGGGTGCTTTTACGTGCCACCAGCACAAAGGCCAGTCAGGCGGTACTGGCAACGGCCACGCTCGAAATGGTGTATTTTACATGCCACCTACACAGGAGCCAGTCCAGCGGCACTGGCAACGATCTCGCTCGAATGTCTTTTCACCTATCACTGGCACAAGTGTCAGGAAGGTGACGTTGGTAACAATCATGCTCAAATGGTGCCATTTACATGCCACCGGCATGGAAGCCAGACAGCTGCTCTGGCAACAATCACGCTCGGACGGTGCTCTTAGTGCTCCACTGGTACAGGTGCCATCACAATTTCACTTTCGCTTGCCCCAATAGGTCTTTGCAAGCCGAGTTTAGTGTTCAATGAAAGAGACATTGGCATGGGTGCCAGTCTACAAATTTAGTTCGATTTCGATTTCACTTGCCTCAACAGGTCTTCACAAGCGGAGTTTAGTGTCCAATGAAGGAATCATGCAATAATGCAAGTCTGTAGAAGGGTTAATGCTTCTAACATTATGAATAGTCTGTCAAGCTACAACTGTAATTATATGTTTTGAATTATATATGTTTTAAATTTTTACTACTCGTTGATCATCTCTTATCTATTGTATTATTTTGATTATTTTATTGTGTTATTTTCTTTTCTCCAGCACCACTTTCTCTTCATGGCGATGTGTACTGGACATCATTTTATGGAAGACACTTACATATACTGGACATTCATATCTTGTCTTTGGTATGAGAGACCATCATTGAATGTACTTACTTTGCCTGAATGACTGTTCACATCTAAGAAACTCAGTGAATCAACAGTTCTGGAAGAATAAAGAAACTGAGTAATCTTCTTCCTTCATCTTTACATCTTTATACATGCATACATACATCATCATCGCTTTAACATTCACTTTGTCGTGCTTGCCTGGGTCAGACATGTTCTCACAGAATATTGGAAATGACTGACACTGCTTATATGACAGTGACACTCATTTACAAATATCACATAATGTCAAGACAAGGAGATGCTAACAGGCACACACATATATACATAAATACATGTGTTGTGTGTGTGTGTATATATATATATATATATATATATATATATATGGAAAAAAAAGTCAAGGTAGAAAATGCTAAAATAATTTTATAAAAAACATTTCAGTACTGGTTTCAATCATTGAGCCTTTTTCAACTGTAAGTATAGAAAACAATTAAATTTTGGAAAAATTAAAAGAAAAGTCTTTTAAAATAATATTTGCATAGTATTCAAATACAAGGGGCATTTTCCTTGTTTCTGCCTGTCTCTGTCTCTCTTGTTTACTCTTACGGGTTCGAGAAATATGTATGTATGACAGGTTTTTTTCAGTTTCTGTCCACCAAATCCACTCATATATATATATATATATCTTTATTCGGTTGACCAGGGGTTATAATAAAAGGTGCCAAGAAGTAGGACTGAACCTAAATCCATGTGGTTGGGAAGCAAACTTCTTAGCCACAGAACTACACCAGCACCTATGGACTTTATCAAATGCATACATATGTAAATACACTTACACACATATATACAGATAAAGTTCAAAGGCCTTTTCTATATGTATATAAATAAATAAAAAAGTAATGCTTCCGTTACTTCTGCTTAATTTTCTTTCTATCATTATTAATACACTAGCCTGTACACTAATGAGAACTTTTATTCCTAGATATATATATGCAACGTTTTGAACCATGAAGAATTTGTACTGGATTTTGGCAGAGTTTTGAAATTTTTTAAAACATTTTTTTGCAATTGTCTGATAATACAGTCACAAACTTGCCCAATGCATCAATAAATTAACATTGATATTTGTTTCACCATTGTCAAAATCATCTGAAATGGAACTGTCAAAGCATGCTATTTGAGCAATTTTGCTATTCAGCTTAAAAAAAAAAAACATCAAGTAGCTGAAACTGCTTGCGATATCAGCAAAACATTTGTTGAGGAAATGATCAGAGAGTGGTTAGCTCGAAAATGATTTAAACAATTTTGAGACCTGAGCCTTGAAGATTGATGACGGTCAATTAAAGACCATTGTTGAGAAAGATCCATGTAAAACCACTCGAGAACTGGCAAAAGAACTTTAAGTTAGCCAAAAAACTCCCTGCAACCATTTGCATGCAATTGGAAAATCAAAAAAAGCTCAACAAATGGGTACCACATGATTTGAATGAAAATCAGAAAATGTGCAGATATAAAATTTGCTCATCGCTTCTTCTCCATAACCAGATCGATTCATTTCTCAACCATATTGTAACTTACGATGAAAAGTGGATTCTGTACAATAATAAAATCATTCTTCACAGTGGTTGGACCAAAATGAAGCACCGCAAACCTTCCCTAAACCCGAGCTATTCAAAAAGAAGGTTATGGTGACTGTTTGGTGGTGTACTGCTGGACTCATCCACTATAACTTCTTAAAACCCAGGTAAACCATTACTGCAGAAATATATTGCCATGAAATTGTCAAAATAAACAAAAAACTGCTACTCCTCCATTTCAGACTGGTCAATAGAAGTGGACAATGCTTGACCACACGTTTCCCTAATGACACTCCAGAAGTTGAGGGAACTTGGCTACGAAGTTCTTCCCCACCCAGCTTATATCTCAGACCTTTCTCCTATCAACTACCACTTTTTCAAGCACCTTGATGGTTTCCTGTGAGAGGAGTTCAAAATATCAAGCCAAGACTAATAGTGCATTCAAAGAGTTCATCAGCTCCAGAACTCCAGATTTTTATGTTACTGGAATTAAACTTGTAACTTGCTGGCAAAAATATGTTGATTGTAATGCCACTTAGTTTGATGAATAAAATTTCTGCATTGTTGAAATATATTGTGATGAATTTCGTGTTTCAAAACGTTGCTTACTTTTTACTCAACCTGATACATACATACTTTTATTAAAGCTGAAAAATTCTTCACAAATTGTTACTCAGAATTTCATGTTACTGTTCATGGGACGATAAATATAAACAATTAGATGAACTGAAGTATGTATATATATACTTTTATGTACATATATATATATTTATATATGTATATGTATATATGTGTGTATATATATATGCATATGTGTGTGTGTGTCTGTTTGTACCCCCACGATCACTAGACTACCGATGTTGCTATGTTTACATCCCCATAATTTAGCGGTTCGGCAAAAAGAAACCGATAGAATAAGTACTATGCTTACAAATAATAAATCCTGTTGTTAGTTTCAACGACTAAAAGTGGTGCTCCAGCATGGCTGCAGTCACATGACCAAAGCAAGTAAAACAATGAAAAAAACTGCCATTTTAATCCTGAGCAACACTGGGTATCTCTGCTAGTGTGTGTATATATATATATATATATATATATATATATATATTCACACAGACACACACACATGGTGCCCTCCAGCTTCTCTTTCCCAATGATACTCTTGCTGTACTCACCCACTACTACGCTACTCACAGCCTTGTTTTCCCCAACTTCAAGTCGCTTCAGGCACTTAGTCTTGCAAGTTACAAGGTGACTTCTCTGTTTCATATTTCTGTTGAAGTACACAACCTTTGTTTCAATTCTAAAAATATTGTAGAATTCAATGAAATAAGTTTATTATTTTTAAGCAAGTGTTAGGAACATTAATTTAACATAAATTTTGATGGAAAGTTTTTGATCACTTTAAAACAATAAAAGAGCACTCCGTTGGTTACGACGACGAGGGTCCCAGCTAATATGATCAACGGAACAGTTTGCTCGTGAAATTAATGTGCAAGTGACTGAGCAATCCACAGACACGTGTACCCCTAACGTAATTCTCAGGGAGATTCAGCATGACACAGAGTGTGACAAGGTCAGCCCTTTGAAATACAGGTACTACTAATTTTTGCTAGCTGAGTTGACTGGAGCAACGTGAAATAAAGTGTCTTGCTCAAGGACACACTGCGTTGCCGGGAATTGAACTCACAACCTTACAATCGTGAGCCGAATGCCCTAACCACTAAGCCATGTACCTTCGCACTTTAAAACAATAAAATGGTATCATAGAACCAAGGGCAGTTCTGGGCATGTTGGTATCAAAAGAGCTAATGATTAAAGAGTAATCAAATGAAAACTAGATTTGAAATTATAAATCTAAATTACAAGGTGGATTCCAGAAGTTTTGAGACTTTTTCAGGAGAGGCTTTTATTAATTTTAAAGAAATACAAAACTCAAATCTCCTTCCAAATAGGATCCTCTGACTTCAATGTATTTGTTGTAGCACTCCAGCTACTCTGTGAAGGTTCCATGGAAGTCCTCCAAAGAGAAGATGTCCAGGACATTTGTTGCAGCTTCCTTCATCTTTCTGAGCTTGAAGAAAAACTAAAAGTTACATGAAACAAGGTTAGGACTGTAAGGGCAGGTGTGGTAGTTTTGATGCCCATCTCTGTCAAGTAATTGGTCACCAGGATGGAATTGTGAACTGGTGCATTGTTCTGATGCAGGTGCTCTGACCCTTTGCAATGAAATCTCTTTCTGAACTCCCTCAAAACCTCCACAAAGTACTTTTTAGTGACCGTCTGACCAGAGGGAAGCCAGTAAATGTAGTTGATGCCTATGCTGCCAAAATAAGGAGATCATCATGAGCTTTCTTATTTCTTTACTGCCGACAAGGGGCTACATACAGAGGGGACAAACAAGGACAGACAAACGGATTAAGTCGATTACATTGACCCCAGTGCGTAACTGGTACTTAATTTATCGACCCCGAAAGGATGAAAGGCAAAGTCGACATCGGCGGAATTTGAACTCAGAACATAGCGGCAGACGAAATACCGCTAAGCATTTCGCCCAGTGTGCTAACGTTTCTGCTAGCTCGCCACCTGGAAAGCTCATCGTGAGCTTTCTGGTGAACTTGCTTTGTATGGCTTCATGTGCCAGTGAAAAGCAGATGCTTGGCTCGTTCAAGTTAATTCACAAGCAGTCTGGAGCATTTCATAAGTTTCTGTAGCATTTTTGCCAGTTTAATACATATTGCATAGTGAGCTTCTTGTATAAAACTTTATTGCATAGTGAAGCTTCTAATTCTCTTCATGTTTTGAGTGCATTCTAAAACTGAGCCAGCTGTGACAAGCTGTGTTTAGTAGGGTGTGTTCAAAGTGCTGTTACAGCCATTTCCTTCAAACTGGAATAAAAGTTGGCATGTCAGCTTATTAGGACCAAAACTTCTGGAATGCATCTCACAACTTAAGTGTTGGGAAAGAGACTTGAAATAAAAGTGTGTGTATGTGTATATATCATCACTTAAACGTTCACTTTTACATATTTACAAGGCTGAGATGGAATCTGAAGCTGGGTGTCCTTACTGTGACCACCCCTCACCTGTTTCAAAGCAAGGTATATTTTTCTTCCAAGGCTTGACACATTTCTACAGAAGACTGGAAACAAACAACCCCATTTGTTTAACAGTGATACTTGATTGCAGCTATTGCATGAGGTCAAAACAAGGAAACACAAACATATACACATGCATGTACATACACACACAAATATGACATATATAGACATTTTCCTTTTTATTTGTTTCAGTCATTTGACTGCAGCCATGCTGGAGCACTGCTTTTAGTCAAACAAATCGACCCTGGACTTATTCTTTGTAAGCCTAGTACTTATTCTATCGGTCCTTTTTGTTGAACCACTAAGTTACGGGGACGCAAACACACCAACATCGGTTAAACGATGGTGGAAGGACAAACACAGACACAAACAAACACATACATATATGACTGGCTTCTTTCAGTTTCCATGTACTAAATCCACTCACAAGGCTTTGGTTGGCCCAAGGCTATAGACACGTGCCCAAGGTGCCATGTAGTGGGACTGAAACCGGAACCATGTGGTTGGTAAGCAAGCTACTTACCACACAGCCACTCCTGCACCTATTTATATATATATATATATATATATATGATAGGCTTTCACACAGATTTACTCTACCAAATTCACTCAAAACACTTTGGTCAACTCAGGCTATAGCAGAAGTGACTTGCCCAAGGTGCTTTGTTGCGGGACAGAACCTGAAACCATGTGGCTGGTAAGTAAACTTCTTAACCACACAGCCATGTCACATGTATGTGTGTGTGTTACATGTAAACTATCATACTTAGTATAGTGAACTGAAAATAATTTTGAATCAAGTGAAATTATAACTGCAATAAAAAGAAAATTATTAATGTTAATGAAAATTACTCTCAAAGAGGGTAAGGGAGAGAACTCTCATAATTTCAGTTGGCTCTGAACAGATGGTTCTAGACAAGGTACAAATGTGTTGTCTACTACTGAACTACTCATGTATTTCGAATGGAGAAGCTGTCACATAAAAAATAACCATTACTCTTTTAATCTTTTACTTGTTTCAGTCATTTGACTGCAGCCATGCTGGAGCACCACCTTTAGTCGAGCATATCAACCCCAGGACTTATTCTTTGTAAGCCTAGTACTTATTCTATTGGTCTTTTTTTGCCGAACCGCTAAGTTACGGGGACATAAACACACCAGCATCGGTTGTCAAGCGATGGTGGGGGGGACAAACACAGACACACAAACATATATATATATATATATATATATATGGGAGAATATACAAATAATAACAACAGACGAGGACAGGTGGTGTAAATAACAAAAGGATATATTAGTATGTTCTTTCAGTTTCCGTCTACCAAATCCACACACAAGGCTTTGGTTGGCCCGAGGCTGTAGTAGAAGACACTTGCACAAGGTGCCATGCAGTGGGACTGAACCCGGAACCATGTGGCTGGTAAGCAAGCTACTTACCACACAACCACTCCTGCGCCTAGAACTATCTAAAAGAAAACTTTATATTGCATAGAGAGCTTCTAAATTGTCTTCATGTCTTGACCACATTCTACAAACTAGTCAGCTGTGATAAGCAGTGTTTAGTAGGGTGGGTTCAAAGTGCTTTTACAGCCACTTCCTTCAATCTGGAATAATAAAAGTCGGCAAGTCAGCTTATTAGATGTATATTAATGATATACTGAATTTACAATAATCTAGGACAGTCATAACTAACTTGCCAAAAAATAAATGCAAAATTTCTGAAACGCACCTCGTAAATGAATATTAAGTGTTGGGAAAAAGATTTGAAATTAAAAAAAACGTGGTAATATGACTAAGTGGAAAAATTTTCTCCATCAAATAATCTGTTAACATTTTTAAGTACACTTGGAAAAGTGATATGAACTTAATAGCATGGCTAATTTGAAAATGGCTGCAGCTAACTGGCAGTATTTGTGTAGCTTTGCAGAGAGTTAAATTAACAAAGTGGGTGGGTGGGGGGAGAGAAAGGGGGGATAGGGAAACAGAGAGAGGTATTGTGTATGCAGTGATATTATTTTTAAATAGATTTTTAAATAAACATGTCAGAAGTATTTAAAATTCTGTCTTCCTGCAGATATCAAAATATATGCACTTCATTGATCTGAACATTCTCTTTTTTTTCATTTGCTGATTCTGTTGGAAGAAGCAGTGACCATGTCCTTTGCAGTTCCTCTTAGACCAGTGAAAATGCTGCCAATTAAGTTTCTCTTGAACTTTTCTAAGTTGAGAGAGAGAGAGAGAGAGAGAGAGAGAGAGAGAGAAGTGTAGTGAGAGAATTCCGGGGGAGGTTGACATTCTGGCAAGAAAGAACTGGATGTAGTGATTAGTGCTGGACCTGGGAGCAGGACATAAAGGCAAGGAGATGAGAAGTTCAGAATAAAATGGGAATCTTATTGAGTGGAGGTAGCATGAACCTAGCCAGTACAAAGGAAGCCACTATGTTAGGTGTAGAAAAGGCAGAGAGATGAGACAATGCACTTATGAGCCAGAGGCTGGAGTGTGTTTGTCGCTGACTTTATTATACCATAAATTCTATAATTCTTTCTGTTAACAGAAACAGATGTAAAGATGTGTTGATATTTGTGTGTAGGAAGGCATTGAGCTGCTAGAATCATTATTGCTTTGGGAAAAATGCTTAGCGGCATTTCATCTGTCTTTACATTCTGAGTTCAAATGCTGCCAAGGTCAACTTTGCCTTTTATCCTTTCAAGGTCGATAAAATAAGTACCAGTTGAGTACTGGAGTTGATGTAATTGACGTATCCCCTCCCTTGAACTTGCTAGCTTTATTCCAAAATTTTAAACTGATGTGTGTAGATGAGAGAGAAAGAAAGCCTTCTTTTCATTTACATATACAGAAGCCATTCATCATAAAATTGGAGAATTAAAGAACTCCTCCTTTAGAATATTCTTCTAAATTCTTCAAGTTTTAATAACTGAATTCAGGAAAAATTGAGAGCTCAAAATGCAACTAACATACAACAAAGTATAAACAGAAAATGAAAATAAAATATTTCTTTTTCCCCCTTTTTTTCTTTTTCTCCACATTTTTCTTTCCAAAAAAAAATCAACCATTTAATTTGAACTGAGACAGAAAAATGCACATGCATCACCATATATGGATGTAGGAATTGTTCTTTAATTCAGACTTTACATCTTGTGAATAAGATAAAATTACTCAAATTATATATCACAATGGTTATTGGCTATAATTTTTCTATGACTGGATGGTATAATAAAAATGGAAATTCTTTCTGTTTTTTGTTTTTTTGGTGCTTTTCTTAATTACAGAATGTGTTTCCTAAGAAGAAGGTGGGGTAAATGAACATATATATATCAATAATGAAAAAATAATTATGCCTGTTTAATTAAACAGGAAATATTTATTCATTTGTTTGTTTCTCATTCATTCAATATGTAATTTTAAAATATATAAAATATATAGAATAAAGCTGTAACTGTTGTTAACATCAATGAACAAGAGTATTGTTTATAACTCTCTGAAATTCTGTTTTTGAACACTTGATCCAATACAGCTGTGTTTAGCAAATAACATTCAGGAAACAACAATAAAAAAAGCAAGTAATTAACAAACAAAACAAAAAAAAAACTTGTTATACAATAGGGATATTCAACGATGTTGATAATTAGTTTAGGTTTATTCAAATAATTATAGTCATGTTTAATTTGAAGAAATTGATTTATTTCTTTATTGCAATGTTGGGAGAAGGGCACAGGGGGGAAAGAAACAACGTCTAAAGGTTGGAAATTTATGTTTTTATTTACAGGAATGAAGTGGAAAACACAAAAGGTATGGAATAGATTTGTGATGTAAAAACTGGTGATCATTACATTCACAATGAAATAGTTCTTGGAGTAAAATGGCAGTGGTGAGGTGAAAACATCCCATTCTGATATCATTTATGTATATATGCATTCATATACACACAAACGTACACATCCTCACACACAAGCACATGTCCTTACACACAGACAGAGCCATAAAGAAACATATTTCTATATATAGGCATGCACACACACACACACACTCACATGATGTATATATATAAAAAAAAAATACAAACATACACACATAATTAACTGGAACCAAGTTTATCTTAGCAGCTGATTCAACTTGTTGAATAAACTGCTAAGGAGAAACTTAAGGTCCCAGACAACTGTGATATGATTAATAAATTTGACTCTACTAACAGTAGAATGTCCCATCTTTAGTCAATGTTTTGCCGTTTATTATTTTTATTGATTAACAATTATATA
>NC_068994.1:19141328-19143828 GCF_001194135.2 Octopus bimaculoides
TATATATATAATATACATACATACACACTCACATGCATGCATGTGTATGTGCACACACAGAGTTACAATAATGTAACTTGTCAGGTCACCACTACAAGTTTCAGACTCCCATCTGGTTTTCATATGTATTCATTTATTCTGAACAACTATTGTTTGGACAATACAGGAAATCCTTATCTACTTCTATGAATGAGCAGTGTGATAGCAGCATTTAAACAAAGCTAATTATTTTAGTTGCAATGATTATGGCTAAGAGGAAGGCACTTCTCAAAATTCATAAATAAGTAACAGTTCTTGTTCCTGGATACATCCATATACATATACAAAATAGGATGATTGTTAATGCTGGTTTCAAATTTTGGCACAAGACTAGTAAGTTTGCAGGAGGGGATAAGTCAATTATATTGATCCCTGTGCTCAACTAGCACTTATTTTATTGAGCCAGAAAGGATGTAAACCAGAGGTGACCTTGGTGGAATTTGAACTCAGAATGTAAAGGCAGATGAAATACCACTAGGCATTTTGTCTGGCATGCTAACGACTCTGTCAGCTCATTGCTTTAGGATGATTGTTAATATTAATATGCAATAAGGTGGTGAGCTAGCAAAACTGTAGCATGCTGGGCAAAATGTCTTTCTTTGTCTGTCTTTGCATTCTGGGTTCAAATGGTGTTGGGGTCAACTTTGCCTTTCATCTTTTTGGGGTTGATAAAATAAGTACTAGTCAGTACTGGGGTCAAATTTAATTAACTTGACCTCTCCCCACAAATTACTGGCCTTGTGCCAAAATTCCAAATCAATATTAATATACATTAAGATGCAAGAAGAAAAAGAAAACAAAGAATGAAGGCAACAAATAAGAAGAAAGGAAGAAGTAATTCAAGAAGCAATTAAGAATGAAAGAGGAAGGAAGGAAGCAAAATAGCATTCAATGAAAGACTAACTTTCTTGAGGATAATTGAATGAATCCAAGAAGAAACATTGGCATATTTCATGATAGGTATTTAGATCTGTCAAGTATTGAAGAATAAATCTTCTTTCATGCTTACAGAGATTGAATACCTATGATTTGACATTTAGATCACATCCACAGATATGAGAGCACTTAAGGATCGACTTCTTTTTAACAGAGGAGAGGCCACAATTTCGGCTGTTGTTCAGGCAGGGTGTACCTTTTGAGCAATCTTCCAGCCAATATTATATACCACTGCTTTCTCTTACAACAACCACACATGGCTTACAAGCTTTGTTGCATGTCATCTCTCTATGTTTCAGAAGGAAGATGTATGGTCAGAAAATTTCATCTTTCTCATTTTGTTTTTCATCATTAGCTTGGCATTATAGTTTGAGTTCAAAGACTTGACTTCTGCTTTATTCAGCAGACAAATGATATGTCTCTCCATGAACATCTAAATTCAGTGGGTGGAGTGAGTTAATGAGATATAATCTCCTTCATATCGGTGGTACCAATCATATCCCTACAAAACCATTTCATGTATCTATAGTCAGGAGAGAATTGCATATCTATTAATCTGAGTAAGGCTGTACTTATGTTCATTTTCATGAGGGTGTGAACCAAATGATATTTCAATGCTTCTCCCATTTTTTGCAGTGGGATGAAATCATATATGATTTTATCCTTGAAATGAACAAGGATTTACTATATTGTCTTCAGAAATGTTGTCCAGAAATGTGGATACATGCATACTCTCCCAACAAAAGGTGTATGGTAGTTTAAAAATTGCAGTATTGTTGTTCAGCTAAATTATAAATCAATTTTGCAATAACATAAATCAATTTTATATTGAGTCACTGAGTGCTAACTTTTGGAATTTGTATCTTGATGGATCAATATATATATATATATATATATATATATATATATATATATATATATATATATATATATATATAAATGAAATTAAAAAATATGAGCTAAGAGAAATGACTCAAAGTGGCATGTGACATATATCTGAAGAACAAAGCTGAATAAGAGTATATCAAACATCATTCAAGATAGATGCAAGATTTATTGGAATTATTGCTGCATACAGGAAAAAGTAGAACAATCCCTGGTGGCAAATGGGATCAACTTCAAATGTTAAGGGAGATAATCTCAAAAAGCAAGACATTACTCTGTCAAATGTAATGCCTATTTATTTGCATTGTTTTCAAGTAATAAGGTATTATCTTGAGCTTCAAGATTTTGATGGTGTGATTGAATATTTTTAGAATGACACCATCTGAAAATGGTTAGATCTGACCAGTTTGAATATAAAACAGGTTGTCTATTTGGGTTGGTTTAAATGCTAAAGGGTTAAAAGAAGTCTTGTCTGGAGACAAGAAGACAACTACGGCCATTAATGAAAATGAATGCCATCTACCAATTTGTTCTAGCAATAACACATGATTCCAGGAGATATACTGACTTCATGTACCTTTGGTCCTACTTTGCTAACAGTAAGCAAGACTTAC
Organism: Octopus bimaculoides; assembly: GCF_001194135.2. Taxonomy (NCBI): domain Eukaryota; kingdom Metazoa; phylum Mollusca; class Cephalopoda; order Octopoda; family Octopodidae; genus Octopus; species Octopus bimaculoides. Next base: position 19,143,803 of record NC_068994.1, read on the forward strand.
TTATGTACAAGGAACAAGCCTGGCGT
>NC_068994.1:19146328-19175771 GCF_001194135.2 Octopus bimaculoides
AAATATTCTGCAATTATTGTAATAAGAATTAGAGATCAAACATTTTCATCTTGTGTGATGAAGTTAATATCATACTCACAAAACAACCCATCTCAGTCATTTCATATATTATTGCTGTTTAAATGTCAGTTGGTTTCATTTATAAGTACATATTTGTGTGTATATGTGAGTGCATGTATGTATGTATGTATGTATGTATGTACATATGTATGTATATACATATACACACACACATATACATACACAAATATATTCACATATACATAAATACACATACACACGCATGTATATATACATACATACATGTATGTGTGTGTGCGTGTATATATATAAAACTTACTTGGGAAAGGATGCGTGGCGTTCGATCATATAATAGTATATAAACATATACATATATCCATACATATATGTACATACCTGCATTGATGTCCTGTACCCATATACGCATGTATGTTTACATATAGATGTCGGTATGCACATAGATGTATGGATATATGCATATGTTTATATATTATTTATATTATCATTATATATATATATATATAGACATGCACACACACATACATATACACACAAACATTTCATTGAGGACTCCACTGTGTTGCAGTTTTATCTTTTATTATTGCAGATTTTTCATAGATTTATACAAGTTTCTTGTAGTTTATTTGGAACAATAATATTTCTAAAGCCATATTCAAATCTTTCTAGACATTTACAGTATCATTTTCAAGAGTTAAAATAGATTTGGCATCTGTGTTGGTTCTTATATACTGGTCAAAGTTTTATGGACATTTTCATCAAAGGTTTTTTTTTTTTCTTAAGCTTTCACATCAGCAGTTACATGTTAATTTGTTCTGCTCCAAACAAACTACATTAAACTGCTATGAAAGTATGAAAAAATATCTGCAAAAGAAAGTATAAAACTGGAACATAGCCATGTCTTTAATGAAACATGTATTAAAGACATATATATATAATTTATACAAACACACGAAGTCATCATCATCATTCTTTTAACATCTACTTTTCCACGCTTGCATGGATCAGATGAACCCATGTCAGAGCAGAGTGTTTCTACTGCTCGATGCCTTTCCCTCTGGAAGCCTCATCTCGCTTCAAGCAAGCTAAAAGTCTCTCAATGTATCAAACAATGAACAGCTTGGACACGTTATGTGAAGAACAGGAAACAAACAACGCCCATTGAATGTGGCTTTTGTTTACAAAGATCACACATGCCAAAACATATCAAGAAGCCTGGAAGTGCTTTCATGATTGACTGTAAGCAAACAACACTGTCAAAATGAACAGTGATGTCTTTGTTTAAAATCAGTAAACAAACCTGAAGAGAAAGGGGATACAAACTCACTCACATGAGCATGCACACACGCACGCGCGCACACAAACACAAACACAGAGGGTTTCTTTTAATTTCCGTTACCAAACCCACTCACAAAGTTTTGGTTGGCCTAGCGCTATAGTAGAAGAGACTTGCCCAAGGTGCCACACAGTGGGACTGAACCTGATCTCATGTTGTTGGGAAGCAAACTTCTCAATGGCACAGCCATGCCTGCATACATACACATACACACACACACACATATATATATATACACACACAAATACATACATATACAAATATATATATATATATATATATATATATATATTTATACACGCACACACACATATACATATCTGTGTGTGTGTGTGTAGTGTATGCATGTCTATGCTCATGGATATTTAAATTATAAATTACTGTCTAATTGTCTGTGATGATGTCAATGAAGACAGGAATTCTTTGTAATATGGAAGCATTATTCTTCTGAAATTTGCTGCTGAAACCTACATGCAACCTACTTGAGAGATTGAAATCAAGGTACACTGAAGTAAATATTAAATAAATTCCATAAATTTGTGGTATGGAATTCCATGTTACAGCAAGATCTTCAGGAATGCAATGTGGAAGAATACTTGTACTTATTTGCAAAACCAAAAAATACAAAACAATAACAACACAAGTTTGTTTGTTGACAGTTACACTCCAGAAATTATATTATTTCATTTATCTCCTCCTTTTAGAGGATCATATTGTTCATTTTGCAAGATGTTAGTTATTTATATTCAGGCTGCAGAAACTTCCTCTTTTCATAGGTGGAATGGAAAAAGGCTTGAGTGAAGTGAAACATACACATACAGGCGCACGCGTGCGCACACACACACACAATGTCTCTCTTTCTCTCACATACACATACAAATAAAAACAATTACAAAACAAAAAAAAAATAGATTTAAAAGGAACTGTATGCACCTGAGTTGGATGATAACGGAAGCATATAGTTATGGTATGATTTTAGTCTCTGTAATTTAACAAAATTTAAAGCTGGTAGCTGTGAAAGATATTGTTGATCATAAATCACATTTGAAGAAGTCACAGGACACGAAAGAATAATAACAGATTTAAATGCTTGAATATAATTTGGCAATGCAGAGCATTTTGAAGAACAGTTTCTTTTTGTAAGATCAATTAGTTTTTATCAAGTAATTGGCCAGGACAGCTTAAAATACGTTTTTAAACTGAACACCATAACAGTTTATGCTGATTACCATAACAGCCTTAATGGAATGTTTTTCCATTTTTCTTGCATCTGGTTTTGTATTTACAATATTGATTTATTCTCCATCTGTTTGTTTATTACTTTTTCTTTTAAAAAAATTTTCACCTCAAGTTTCAAAAGGCAAATGAAATCAATATTTGTTTTCTCTTCCTTTATCCACTAAAAAAAAAAAAAAAAAAAAAAGTAAATAATATTTTGAGCAATTCTATATCTTAGAATCGAACATTTGTCTCAGTTCACTGATTTTTTTCTTTGATTCTGTATTGTTTGAGTCTGAATAATCTGCTTTGTCTTCTTTGGGTGACGACTGCGGTTGGTTATAACGAGTTGGACTAGTTATTCGTTGTGATCTGACAGGCTTTGTTACCGTAGAAGGAGGTGGGCTTTTATGTTCTCTTTTTGTAGTGTTGCCAACAGGCTTCAGTCCAGCTTTGGCTAATTGTGCTGGCGTTAAAGAACTTTTTGCCTGTGGATCAGATTCTGATCTATTAAGGTTAACAAAATTCTTTTGAATAGGAACTGGCTTATCAGCTGTTGATGCTGATGGAAAAGTTTGTGTGAGTTTGGAAAGTGCCCTTGTTTTAGGCTGAGGATTGTGATCCCTTTTGGGTGGGGTGGGGTTTGATTCTGATCTCACAAGATTTGAAGCTAGTGCTCGTGTTTGTGGTCGTGGAGGCTTTTCTTTAGTTTTCTTGAGTGAGGAAGGAGATGTCATGTTATGGTAAACAGCATGATTACTGTTGTGGTCAATACTTGAACTGCTATTTGGGGGTTCTGAAGATGTATTCATGTATAGAGCATCCTCATCCTCTTGGCCAAGAAGATGCTGAGAGACAGCATTTTCTCTATTATTTCTCTCTAAAGGACGCAATTTTGGAGATTGTGTTCCAAACTGACGACTTTCATCAGGCTTCAGGGGTGGTGGCTTTTGAGGACGATCAGAATGATTGCGACGCAATTTCACTGGACGTTTTGTAGTAGCCAATCCACCCTTGATGTCTGCTGTGTGTATATTAGGGAGATTTTGTTCAGAAAATGCTGCTGACCGGCGATTAGTAGTACTAAGGAGTACTGGACTGGAAATGTCTTTTGTCATAATAGCACTAAGTGGTCGAGTAGCAGATCGTGGTTCTCTTTTTGGAATATAAGCATCTTGTGGAGCTTCAACAGGTGTGACTAATGCTTGAGAATTGCTATTGGTACTGTGAGTCAACATTGGTTTTGAGATGGGTGGACCCAGTCGGCTTGTCCGACTTTGTCGGTTTGTATCTGTTCTTGTTGGTAGCTGAACTTTAGGCAGTTTTATATTTGTTAGTGCAGGAGGTAAACTGTTGAGTAAAAAGAACAAAAAATGATGTTATTAATTTAGTTTTCACAAAATTCTTTTTCTAATTATCGGTAAAATAAAATAAAATATGGTGAATTGGTATAAAATAACAAAACTAATGACAGCCTATTTCTAAGTCATTGCAAAATTTGTTATCTGATCATTCTCTATATGAGAATCTCCATAAAACACGTGAAGATATGACTGTCTATGCCAGCCTTTCATTTTTTAAGGACTGACTATGCTACTGCAGTAATCCTGTTGTTAGCACGGTGGGCAACATGCTTAGCAGCATGTCATCCATCCTTATGTTCTGAGTTCAAATTTCATGGAGGTCAACTTTACTTTTTATCCTTTTGGGGGTTGCTAAATTAAATATCACTAGAGCACTGGGGCAATGTAATTGACAACCCCACCCTCAAAATTTGAAGTCATAATTGTTTAATTATTAAGGGAGTGAGATGGCAGAATCGTTAGCATAATGGAAAAAATGCTTAGTAGTATTTCATCCATGCTTAAATTCAGTGTTCAAATTCCACTGAGGTTGACAGTGTCTGTCATCCTTTCAGGTTTGATAAATTAAGTAGCAGTTGAGCAGTGGGGCAATGTAATTGATTTAACCCCAACCCTGAAATTGCTGGCCTTGTACCAAAATTTGAAACCATTATAATAATAATTATTATTATTATTATAATTATTCAAATTCTGCCAAGGTTGATTTTGCCTTTCATCCTTTCAGGGTTGATAAACTAAATACCAGTGAAATTCTGAGATCGATGTAATCAACTAGTCCCCTTCCTCCAAAAACCTCAGGCCTTGTGCCTATAATAGAAAGGACTATTATTATTATTATTATTATTATTATTATTATTATTATAAGGGCAGTGAGCTGGCAGAATCATTAGCACATTGGACAAAATGCTTAGCTCAAGGATCATGACCCTACAACTGTGAGTTGAAGACCGCTAACCACTAAGCTGGACATCTTCACTTTCCCAGATACACTAAAAAAGAAAAAAAAAAAGAGATGTTCATGACTAGAAAGCCTTTGATCATAGACTGCTGAACCGAGGGCTAAACAACAGCAACAATGACATTCAACAGAGGATAAGTGGAGAAATGCCCAAAAACATTTTAAATAGATGAGGATTTTTCAAATAAAAATGGGCTAAAGGTCAGATCATCAGTAAGTTCATACATACTGCATATTGAAATTGCTCTTCTTTTTCCAACACTGAATGAGATCATTTCTTCGAAGATAGGCACAAACCAGTACAGAAATAATTAAAAGCAAAAATAGAATGACCAGCACAATAGTCAAGACAGGGCTTTCTACAGTGAGAAAAAAGAGAAAAACAAAAAAAAAAAAGAGGATAATAATGGAGAAAAGCATTCAGCAGAATATAAACAAAAAAGATATTAGAATTTAAATAACAATACAGAAGGTAACAAAGTTACCAGAAATAATACAAGGCCAAATATATAGCAAGTGTTTATAGTTTTCTCTCTTGGCATTCAGAGTTCAAATCTCACGGGATTCAATTACATTTTTTATTCTTTCAGTCTTAATAAATACTGAAAATATACAGGGATAAATTTTAATCAATTTTGCTTCTCTTCTTGAAAAGCTCATTGTGGCCAATTAAAAGAAAGCCATAAGTCAATATTACAAATAACTATTCTAATTTACCCACAGATTTCAGTGACTATCATTCTCTTTCCCTCTCCACACACATATATATTATAGGTGCAGGTATGGCTGTTGGTAAGAAGCTTTTTTCCCCAACCATATGGTTCTGGGATCTGTCCCACTGTGTAGTAGCTTAGGCAAGTGTCTTCTTCTATAGCCTCAGGTTGACCAAAGCCTTGTGAGTGGATTTGGTAGACGGAAACTGAAAGAAGCCCATCATATCATCATCATCATCATCATCGTTTAACGTCCGCTTTCCATGCTAGCATGGGTTGGACGATTTGACTGAGGACTGGTGAAACCGGATGGCAACACCAGGTTCCAATCCGATTTGGCAGAGTTTCTACAGCTGGATGCCCTTCCTAACACCAACCACTCAGAGAGTGTAGTGGGTGCTTTTATGTGTCACCCACACGAAGGCCAGTCAGGCGGTACTGGCAATGGCTACGCTCAAAATGGTGCATTTTATGTGCCACCCGCACAAGAGCCATATATATATGTATATATATATGTATGTATTGTGGTGTGTGTATCTTTCTGTTTGTGCATGTCTCCCCACCATCGCTCGACAACCAATGTTGGTGTGTTTATGCCCCCGTAACTTAGTGGTTCAGTAAAAGAGACTGATAGAATAAGTACAAAGCTTACAAAGAGTAAGTCCTAAGGTCAATTTGTTCAACTAAAAAACCCTTCAAAGTGGTGCTCCAGCATGGCTGCAGTCAAATGACTCAAACAAGTAAAAGAATATATATATTATTTATTCTTTTACATGTTTCGGTCATTTGACTGCGGCCATGCTGGAGCACCACCTAAAGGGTTTTAGTCAAAGAAATCGAACCCAGGACTTATTCTTTGTTAGCCTAGAACTTATTCTATTGGTCTCTTTTGCTGAACCACTAAGTTACAGGGACATAAACACATCAACATCACTTGTCAAGCAATGGTGAGGGGACAAAGTCAGACACACAAATACATACATACATATATATACACACACACACATACACATATACGATGGGCCTCTTTCAGTTTCTGTCTACCAAATCTGCTCACAAGGGTTTGGTTAACCCAAGACTATTGTAGAAACACTTGGCCAAGGTGTCACACAGTGGGACTGAACCTGGAACCATGTGGTTGGGAAGCAGGGCTTCTTTCAGTTTCTGTCAACCAAATCCACTCACAAAACTTTGGTCAGCCTGAGGATATAGTAGAAGACACTTGCCAAAGGTGCCATGCAGCAGGACTGAACCTGAAACCATGTGGTTGGGAAGCAATCTTCTAACCATACAGACATGCCTATATATATATAATGATGGTAGTGGTAGTTTCTTAGTGTCCAGAGGAAGAGTGGTATGCCTTTTGATGGTTATGGAAACTGATCTTTGATGTTATAGGGCTTTTCTTTCTGTTTGCACTTAATATTTTTAAAGTGAGAGTCGGACCACATAGCTCAATCCCACTCTTTAGACTTGGAGGTCTGACCACAGTGGATCAGTGGGTTAAGATGGTTGTGGTAACATGCAAGCTGTAGGTTTCACACTGGAATGGCTTTTTAGGTGAATTGTCTTACATGGGGTGGAGAGCTTCATCTGCTTGAAATTACTGGAAGGGTGTCAAAATAGTCCACCCAAGGGACTCCACTCTGAATTGCAATTGAGGTTCCTTTCCTGAGGCACTCACAAAATATATACAGGAGTAATCTGTTAAGGTGATCTTTATGTTGGTAAAACTGGAAAAAGTTTAGCTTCAAATGTAATGAGAAGAGAGAGAAAGAGAGAGGTTTTGTGCATGTGTGCGTGGTTTACCTTTTTCTAGGTTAGCAATTCCACTATCAACACTGCCACCCTTCCCTTCTTTGTCACAGTAAGGGGGTCCGTAGCCGGCATCACAATGGCAATTCCCACGGCTATTGCACACCTAGAAGAGAAATTAAGATATTTAAGTTGATTAATTGATCCTTTCAATTTTACTAACAAATAATATAGTAACGAGATATATAAACACTGCAAAGAAGCACATTAATATAGTATACAATAAGACATCATTATTTTTTGCATAAATGCATCGTTAGCAGGCCGGGCAAAATGCCTAGTGGCATTTCATCCATAGTTATGTTCTGAGTTCAAATTTTGCCAGGGTCTACTTTACCTTTCATCCTTTCAGGGTTGATAAAATAGATATCAGCTGAGTACTGGGGGTCGATCTATCCCCCTATCCCCCTCCCACAAATTTCAGGCCCTGTGCCTATAATATAAAGGATTATTTTGCATAAATGCATTCGAGTGTATTCTTTACATAAATGTGGCAAACTGGCAGAATAATTAGCACACTGGGTAAAATGCTTAGCGGTATTTTGTCTGTCTTTATGTTCTGATTTCAAAGTACGCCAAGGTTGACTTTACTTTTCATTCTTTCGGGGTCGATAAAATAAGTACCAGTTGTGTACTGGAGTTGCGCCAAAATTTGAAACAAATATATTCTTTAGATCAGTGGTTCTCAACTGGGGTCTATATGGCCTTTGGGTGTCCAAAGAAGATTTTGTTGCTAAAATTTAACAGCAATAAATTGGTTATATTTCTACAATACATTAAATATATCAAGAATTTTAAAAATAAAATTCCTAATAATGTTTAATTATAAAAAAAAAATATAGAATTTTTTGAAACATTATATATATATATATATATATATATATATCATCATCATCATCATTGTTTAAAGTCCGCTTTCCATGCTGACATTAAACGATGATGATGATGATGATGATGATGATGATGATGATATATATATATATATATATATATATATATATATATATACATACCATACATATATACATAAACATAATGGATAATATCTTTAATCTCAGACTTACTCCATGTCCATTGCATCCTTTAGGACAATCAGGAAATCCTAATTTCTGCAGTGGTTTACACTGTTGCTCTACACAGATCTAATTGGTGAGAGAGAGAAGAAAAAGAAATGTAAAATAGTTAGTTAATGAACAGCTACAATATTAATTATGAAGTAAAAAATGGTCTTGTTCATGATAATTCTGATGATGATGAGTAGAAAGCAATTTCAGAACTTAAGGATGGTGAGAGTAGCAATAATGATTATCTGATTACTTGAAAATGAGACATAATGATGATGGTGATGATGATGATGAGGATGATAATGATGATGGTGGTTTCTCCTCCTCCCTTTCTTCTCTTTTCCCTCCTCCTCCGACCTACTTTTCCATGTTTTCTTAGGTCTTCTTTAGCACTGGGTCCTGCCATTTACTGCATTCTTTTGTAAACACCTTTTGTAATGTTCAACATCCAAAACATCAGCTTTCATTACACCTGCCTATGTCTTCCTTGGTCTTCTTTCTCTAGAGTTTCCTCCTACATGGATCTCCTGCTTTTTTTTACCCAGTTGTCATCACTCAAATGCATTACATGTCCACACCAAAGCAGTCATTCCTCTTGTACACAAGATCCGATTCCTCTTATGCCCAAATTCTCCTCTTAGCTCCTCTGTAGCATGTCATTCATATACACTAACATTACATATCCATCAATACACGCTTCGTTTCTTTCCAGCTTTAACACATTTTCTAGATTTAGTTCCATATCACATTACCATGAAGAATCTTGGTTCATACACAAGCATTGTACAATTTGCTCTTGCTCGAAGTAAGAACCTCCTTCTGGTCAGCAGAGTTAATAACTCCAGGAATTTTTCTCACCATATTCTACTTCTAGTTACAATGGTTTTAGAGTAACCATTGCCACTATAGCTAAGATTACCTTCTGGGCATTGGAAAGTATTTATTTTACCAGTCCTTTGTCTGCTGACTGCACCAGCATATCTGTCACATTCATCTTTATTAACTGTCAACCTGCCTGTATTCTGTTACACCTCTTGTACATCCATAGATCATATCAAGTACACTCTGTGAAATTTTTACTACTCCATTTCTGTATATCAATCACAGCTATATATATATATATTTCACTGCAGCCTAGTTTTCATTCAGGCTTAGGAGAATATAAAGCAGACATGTAAAATAATGACAAAAATGATATTTACAGATCAACAATTAATGACTACAACAGCTATTTACTTCAAGTTTCATAAAAATGCAGGCATGTGCCTAACCTTTTAGATGTCTGCAATGAACGAAGTGTAGGTTACGTTCAACTTGAAGGAATTATAGTTAACATTTAGTTCTAACACAGGGCAAAACTACCTGGCATAAATACTATCCCTTACATATGTTGTTAAAGGGAACTTATAATTATGAGCTAAATTTTTGTAAGTATGTAATGTCACTTGCTGACACATATTATATACAACCCCCTTCGTTTATACACCAAATATTAGCAATTAGGCACTTCCAATTCATGCTGACATTATCTGAACCCAAATAATAGAATTTCTAATCTAAAATTAGATTAACTTTTGCAACGATCTTGCCTTTATTGTTCCATCTAATTTCCATTACCTGGATAAACAACTGAATATAAAATAAATTTGTGACTTGTAATAAATATGGATGTGGGTCTTGGAACTATAAGTTCTTATAGAAATCCACCTGCCAGAACATAGATAAAATCACACCTGTTAAATTAATTTATCTGATTTATGTTAGAAGTTAATCAAGCATAATTTAAAAAAATTTTACTTCCATGTATCTTTTGATTTTTTTTTTTTAAATGACATACTTTTTTCAATGCATACTGAAATGTTAAGCAATCCCGTGGATGCATTATTTACAATATACAATTACGGTTGCTTTTGATGGGAGATATTTGCACATATTTTCTTTTAATGATGAGATATATATAAAGGGGCTTCTCTTGCTAATTTGAATATGAGATATTAGTTATTTGAATAGTAAACTCATCATCCTTGATGAGACTGAGATGGCAGAAGCAAGTAATTATTCCAATGGCAGTGACACTGCTGCTGCTGCCAACATCATCATCATTTAAAATCCATATCTCATGCTGGTTTGGCTTGGACAGAACTGCATCATGCTCCAGTGTCTGCTTTGGTACGGTTTCTATGACTGGATGCCCTTCTCAATGCCAACCACTCTGCAGTGGGTACTGGGTGCTTTTTCTTTTGTGCCACTGGCACTAGAGAAGTCGCAATGTAGCTCACAAGATTGGAGAAGGGAGTGGGTAGTTTTATGTTAGAAAATGAGGGGCTAAAGTGTGAGAAGAGGAGAGAGAAGATGAGCAGATTCTTGTTTAGAGGAGTTATATAGCTTATTCGCATTTAGAAGGTACTAGTAACGATGATGCAGTTGATGAGAGAAAAGAGGCAGGTATAGTGCATGAGGGGAAATAATTTTGTAGATCAGTAGGTGGAGGATGATCAATGTAATGGGAAGGTAATGGCTAACAAGTGAAATGGTTCCAGGTAGCAAGAAGAAAATGGAATCAATGGGGACCTGTAATGAGGGATAAAGGAGATATGAGGAAGAGATTGGGGAAAGTGCTTATCTGTGCCTACACACATATACAGATGCAGTGCTTCCAGAGGTCAGTTTTGCAGCATTAAGCATGTCTTCTATAGAACTTCAAATCAGCAGACATCCCTATTATCCCTTCTGTAGTCAGACTTGACCACTTTGTCCCATTCATGTCTTCCTGAGTCTTCCTCTTCTACAAACTCCAACCACATTCAGTGACTGACACTTCTTTATACAGCTGTCTTTATCCATGTGCAGTGCCATCTTCTTTCTTGCATGTTACATCTGATTCTTCTAATGCCAAGGTTTTCTCTTGTCACATTTATACAATGTCATTCATTATATTGTAAATCCAACGGAGTACGCTAGCTTTATTTCTTTCCAGTCTTCTCAAATCCCCTGCATTCAAGACCCATATATCACTACCATGCAGCATTGCATTTCGAACACAAATGTCATACAATCTACCCTTCATACACTTTGATGTCAACAGTAGTAGTAGCTCCTTGAACTTTCTCCTACTTGTTCTTATTCTAGCTACTATACTTTTAGTAACAGAAGCTATCAACTACTTTTCATGAGCCATCTAGGCACTCAAGAGTATCTATTTCTGGTGTTCCTGTTCATAGTGTGTACTGCTCCAGTGCTTCTAACACATACAAAGCCAAAGTTCTCTCATGGTCTACCTGTGATTTTGAAACATCTCTTGTGTGTCCATAGCTTACAATAGGTGCAGCATATGGAGTTTATATCTAATCCTTTTTTGTATACCTGAAGATACCAGGGTCTTGTCTTCTTTCCTACTTACTGAAACCTTTGTCTTTGATAAATTTATCTTAACACCATACGACTTTAGATTTAACTTCCATTTCTGGAATTTCCTCTCTAATTCCCCTATATTTTCAGCTAATGAGAACTAGATCATCAGCATGTAGGAGTTCTCAAAGACATCCAATATAAAAATCTTCTGCGATGAACTGTAGGACAACGATGAAAAGGAGAGAATTATGGATTGAGTCTTCACAAATTCTTACCTTCACATTAAATTCATCACACACACACATGGATAAATAGATAGATAGATAAGCTAAAAAGGAAAGTGAACTTACTTTATCAGCACCACATTTAGAGCCATCTGGTACCAATCCAGGGTCTTGCATCTGAAGGCCTACATCCAAAATTACTGCCCGACATACTTCAGTTGTCCTACCAGTAGCTATGAATGATGTTGGAAATTTTTTAGCAAGGTTATCTTTCCAGAACATTAGTTTTTCATTTTTGTGAATACAATGAAGCATACCACAACGAACATCACTGGAAACAGAAACAAGACAAAAAGGTAAAACATGATTTGATGCTTAAAAGTATAAGGATATATACAGAAACAATGTGAAATAATATAGCTAATCAAATTTTTGTTCTGTCTATGTCCTTGCTGTCATTCTAAATTGTTTATTTTAACTATTTGTATGCTACAGGCATTTGTCTGTGAGCTGTAATGGAAATCATCCACTTTTTATTCTTTTACTTGTTTCAGCCACGTGGCTGCAGTCATGCGGCTGCAGTCATGCTGGAGTACCAAATCAGTCAAGTATATCAGTATTTCTACGAATTAATCAACCTCAAATAGACCTTTGTTAAATGCCTAAGAAACTATGACATGGACACACATACACACAAGGGAAAGTTTTGTTCTTGAATGATTGGGAATTTTAATATCTTGTCTTCATATTTTTAAAGCATTTTTAAAATTAATTTATTAATGAAAAATACATAATAGCAAATTTGGAAATCCTTTCTTTTTAAGGTATCTATCCTTATGAAAGATGAAAACCCTTATATGAATAAAGCAAAGTTGGTCACCAATTCCAAATAATTTTATCAAGAACTGGGTAAAAAAATAAAACAGACAGACATCAATGCAGTTTTAATGACAAGAAAAGTAGAAAATTAGATCCTTGAGGATGAATATGGACAGAAGTTAGTTCACCTTGGGCAAGAATGTTCAAAATAACAAATGCAACATCTAAATAATTGTGAGAAGATATAAGAATCCAAGAAGTAAAGCCAGGTACTACAGAACATGAACAACTGGAAAACAGCCAGCCAGAATGGTAAAGTTCCAGACTTCTGGCTAAAATGTTTAGCAAAATATTTATAAAACTATTCAGTGGTTTAATGAAAGAACCAGAAACAACTGAATTGTTCATCCAAGAAAAAAAAAAAAAAATCTTAAAATTCAAAACTGACAAAATATAAAACTCTAAAAGTTATAGATTTATCACTATTCTATACAAAGCCTTCACAGTATTGTTTTAGCAAATATGTTCATCTGCAAAAACACAAACAAAAAGAAAAAAAAACAACAACAAAAAAAACAGAAGTGGTATCTCAAAGGCACACATGATAGTAAAGGCTAACAAAACTACAACTGAAGATAATAAGACAAGATAGAGTCTAAACTATGATGTGGATGAGTTACCAAAAACAGAGTGTAGACAAATATGTGTCAAAAAACTCATGGCTTGCACACAAACACAACACTCAGAAAACATAGTATCTTCTGTAGTATAGTTTGTTCTAACAGAACATTCACAGAAAACAGTACTATGAGGCACTGCATACTTTGCACATATTATGTAGAGCACTTTCACTAAAACAGAAAAAAATATTTATGTAACAACTGCCCTTTGGTTTGTGGAGGCACAATGGCCCAGTGGTTAGGGCAGCAGACTTGCGGTTATAAGATTGCGGTTTTGATTCCCAGACCGGGCGTTGTGAGTGTTTATTGAGCAAAAACACCTAAAGCTCCACGAGGCTCCGGCAGGGGATGGCGGCAAACCCTGCTGTACTCTTCCACCACAACTTTCTCTCACTCTTACTTCCTGTTTCTGTTGTGCCTGTAATTCAAAGGGTCAGCCTTGTCACACTGCGTCATGCTGAATATCCCCAAGAACTGAGTTAAGGGTACATGTGTCTGTGGAGTACTCAGCCACTTGCACGTTAATTTCACGAGCAGCCTGTTCCGTTGATCGGATCATCTGAAACCCTCGACGTCGTAAGCGACGGAGTGCCAACAACAACAAGCCCTTTGGTTTACAGTTGTGGAATTATAACTACCAAATTAATATCAACTAGCTGGACCTGTGAAAACATCATGGAAAACATAAAAATATAAGCCTCTGTAAATTGTGTACTGGTGCCATGAGAAATATTTCTATATTATGACACTTAGAGCAATATCCAATATTGGTTGAGGACCGAGTATGTAGAATGCGGTAATTAATTATATTGTAGGAAAGTAAATGTAACATCCAATATTTGATGTGGTTAAGTATCTGTCTACTCTAGAAATACTGATAAACGTTTAAAAACAAAAAAACAAATGCCACCTTCCTTTCAGTCACCACTCACTCTCTGTCTCTCCTCTCTCTCACTTTACTGCTCACTTCAAGTATACCTCCTCTGCTTAACATCTTTTATTTTTATTTCTCTTTCTACCTCTCCCTTCAAGTGTAGAAAAATAACAGTAACATCCACAGGTATTTGCTGAGGGAGAGATAGGCAGAGGGAGAGAGTGAGTGTGTGAAAAAGAGAGGCAGACAGATAGATAGGCCACTGTTAGGACTGGATTAACACTCATAGTGAGCCTAATTGACTAAAAAGATTTCCCTGCTCCTGTATTGGACCCTTTTCATTTTCTTCCAACCACTTGAAGGTTTATTTTGCTCCAGTCTACTCAGCTGACCAAAATGAGTTGTAGTTGTAATTCAATGGAGCCAGCTTTGTCACATTCTGTGTGAGGCTGAACCTCCCTGAGAACTATGTTAATAGTATGTATGTCTGTGGAATACTCAGCCATTTGTGTATTAATTTTATCCTGGTTGTGGTAATGAAAAGTGAAAGTGACATCCAATATTTGTTGTAGTTATTTGTCTTTGATTTACCAATGTGTCTATCGATCTATGTATCTACTCTTCTTTTAATGTATGTATCAGTCTACTCTGAAAATGCATCAATGTTTTAAAACTGCCCTATTTTCCATTACATTTCAAATAGATTCTGCACTGAGTTGCTGAAGCAGAAATATCATTATAGCAAATAATAGCTCAGTACTACAGATTTGCTTGTCAGTTGCTTGACCTTAACCACTTGATCATGTCTTTGATGGCTAATAATATGTGCATCTCTGATCATGAGCAGGAGTAGTTGGGAAGCATCACAGCCATGTGTTGAGAGGGATTCTTTGGGGTTTGAATAAATGTGACAAAAGCAAAGTTTGAAGAAAATATTAGTCGTTTTTCATAAGTTCTAAGGGTAAGCAAATAGGAATAAACAGTTGCTACCCAAGGACAAAAATTGTGTTACACAGTGTAATAATATGAGATATATAAGGACCCATGATTACTAGTTGTAATTCACTTATAAGGAATTCTTATAAAAAAAAAAATGTCCAAAAACTGAGAAAAGAAGCAATGAAATTATTAATAACAACTTCTTTAACAAATGGAGAAAAAGTAAGGAAAGAAAAACATAAAACATTGTATTATAATTTTATAATAAAATGAGCCTGGAAAGAAGACATGCATCCACATATATGTGAGTGCAATGTAGTACATACAGGCAAACACACACATACATACTCCCTTACATATGACAATATAAAGAATGCAATACACATATGCATACCTATGTGTGTATTAGAAAGTGTAAATAATTGATGACTGTCAAACATAATCAAACTAATTACACCATCTCCTACAATAGATAGATAGCAAAATTTATCGTAATTTTTGCAACTTTTTTCTCAATTTTCTACCATCAGATTTAAAACCCTAGTGCAGTAATAAAGTCAAGGTCAACTTACTTCACTGCACAAGCTGTGTATCTGTCTGTCTGCCAGTTCAAACCACAGTTACCACTCACATTGCCAAGTACATTATTAGCTCTGAAGCAAATATCATCTGATACTCTGCCAGTGTCCCCCCATAGCAACTGACACTGTTTTGTGTGAGTATTGCACTGTCCTTTGTAACAGTATGACTGAAAATAATAATAATAATAATAATAATAATAATAATAATAATAATAATAATAATAATAATAATAATAATCATAACAAAAATAATAATAATAATAATAATAATAATAATAATAATAATAACAAAAATAATAATAATCATGATGATGATAATAAAAACAACAACAACAACAGCAATTCTTTCTTATATAGGTAGAATTTTTGTGCATGTGTGTGTGTGTGTGGGGGGTGATAGTTGATTACATTACAAGAATTAATTTCTTTATTAGCCAACAGGGGTTGACAAAAACATTAAAGATGGTACAGGATAATACAGTGTGGGATTACATAATTTAAACAAAGAATAATTACCCAAAGGGGAAAAGTTCTCCAAATATTATTCGTGGAAACTCCACAAAAGTGGTCACCCTGACCGTGAAGGCAAGTTCTCTCTCTTTGTCTTTCCCCAATCTACAAGTGTATGCTCAGTGCAGGCCTGTAGACTTGGACCAATCTCACCACCCTAATCTTCCGTTCAACAAATTTGCTGAGAGGCAGCACTTCCCTTCCCACCCTTTTTTCTATTTCAAATGAAACTTGAAAATGCTGATAATTTCCAGAAATCCCAGACTTAACAATTCTACCAGGAAGCATTGCCAGTTTAACAAACTCTACAGAAATACCATCGGCCAGGCCTGTCTGAAATGCTGAGTGACAAAATTTCAATAGTCATGCCTGTTTATATATTGAGTGTATATATTGAATGGATAAAAATAAAATAAAATAACAAAAGGAATTTCCCATCCCACCCTAATCTTGTCTTTAGTACAGCCAGGCCAAGAACTTTTGGAAGTTGTCCATGATTATTGACCTGAATGGCTTCTAACAGAGACTATTCAGGTTGTCTTCATCAACACCCCATCTACCAGTCATCTATAAACTGCTTCAATCTTTATCTCATTATAGTAAGAAACGATGGTTAAGATTCAAAACATTCTGATACCAAAATATAGAATAACCAGCGGAGTAATATCAATGGTTTGTTGATTTCAACACAATTTACATCATCATCAAAGTATCTTACAGTCTACCAGGAAATGTGATGGCTACATCATCTCAGTTTTAATGAGAATGGGTGTTGAAAATTAACAATTGTTACCATATTATTTGATGCCATGTTAGAATATAGGACACATCAGATAATGTACTCCTAGATACACTATGTCTGAAAAATATAAAGATGGGATGGTCATGGTTGGAATACATTTGATCGTAGGTCTGCTGAATTAGGACTAGTCTGGGACTAAAACAGTAATTCGCAACCATTTGTTACCTATGGACTCCCTTTTATTCCTATTTTACTCTACTGGACCTTGATAGCCATTTGATGTTTATAAAAAAGATCCTACTGTATTTTTTATAATTAAATATTATTAGGAACTGTATAAAAAAAAATTAAAACATTTTGTGTATTGTAGAAGTATAACCAATTTATGGTACGTAAATTTTAACATCAAAATCTTATATGAACCTGAAGAAGAAGGGGAGGTCTATGTAAGATTTTGTATGTATGCTTCTAGGCAAAAGCAAGAGATTAGCCATTCACATAAAAAAAGGTACTGGATTCTCTCGGCTGTGGGGTTTCAATAAACCTTAAATGCAAGGATGACTTCACAACTGAGAATTTTGTTTTGCAATAAAACAAAAAACAACATTTTTTGTTTCAAGGGAGATAAGTCGTACTAATATACCGAAGAGTTATTTTTCGTCGTTTTGAGTATCTAATCGAGTTTTGTTATTGAATGAGAGAGGATCGATAAATATTTATTGATTAAAAACGTTCACAACACAGATCAATCTATTTTATAGATATCATTTCAAAATTAAGAAAAAAAAAAAAATCCATTGATAATCCACTGAAGAAATTAAATAAAAGTAACTTTGCAAGAAAGTGGTGATTAACAGGAAGGTAAATTTAACACTTAAAGCAACACACTGTGGATATTGAATAAATTTTGATGTTCACGTAGCTAGTGTCCATACCTCTTTATATGTACAGCGATTTGTTGAAGATTTTATCATAATAAACTTTATAATTTTGGTACAAGGTAAGGATTTTGAAGACTGAGGGAAGTCGATTACACCAACCCCAGTATTTGACTGGTACTTATTTTATTGACCCCGAAAGGATGAGAGGCAAAGTCGACCTCAGAATATCATGATCTTTTCTATTCTAGGCACAAGGCACAAATTTTTTGGGAGGGTGGCCAGTCGATTAGATCGACACCAGTACGCAATTGGTACTTAATTTATTGACCCCAAAAGAATGAAAGGCAAAGTCGACCTTGGCAGAATTTGAACTCAGAATGTAAAGACAGACGAAATACCATTAAGCATTTCAAATGGCGTGCTAACGTTTCTGCCAGCTTGCCACCTTTCAGAATATAATATTGGTTTCAAATGTTGTCACAAAGCCAGCAATTTCGGAGTGGGGGGGGGGGAAGGGGCAGTAAGTGAATTACACTGACCCCCCCAGTGCTTTACTGGTACTTACTTTATTGACTCTGAAAGGAATGAAAGGCAAAGTTGACTTCAGTGGCATTTGAACTCAGAACGTAAGGACGTACGAAATATTGCTAAGCATTTTGCCTGGTGTTCTAATGATTCTGCAGCTCACCACCTTAATAATGATAATGGCTTCAAATTTTGGCACAAGGCCTGCAATTTCGAAGGGTAGGGGTAAGTCAATTACATTTACCCCAGTGATCCCCTGGTACTTATTTCATCAACTCTGAAAGACAAATCAACCTCTGCAGAATTTGAACTCAGAATATAAGGACGAAAGAAATCCCGCTAAGCATTTTACCTTGCATGCTAACAATTCTGCCAGCTCACTGCCTTAGATTTTATCATATTACCATTCACCTGTGGAAATGCTTTGCATGTATGACCAATAGGATAAAAAGTTGTTTCTTTCGTAATAGCAAGTGGTCTTTGTCAAATGCCATTCAGCAATACTTACTGCATACGCATGGACATAAGTCTAGTGTTGACCATATATCTGCAACAGTATGAGCAGACCTGGTCAAAATATTTGTAGAAGACCAACAGTTGCTGATGGATACAAGCCTTCCTTTTCCTTCTCATCATTAATGTTGCTCAAGGGAATGGCAAGTCTGACACAACCCAACCCCAGTGTCATTACTGTCAAAACACAAAGAGTTGGAATACATATCAGCAGAAATCCCATCCAGTACTTCAACACTTCTGCCTTCTAGTTTTTTTAATTTTTATCAGCTCTTAAAAG
The DNA here is from genome assembly GCF_001194135.2 of Octopus bimaculoides. Classification (NCBI taxonomy): domain Eukaryota; kingdom Metazoa; phylum Mollusca; class Cephalopoda; order Octopoda; family Octopodidae; genus Octopus; species Octopus bimaculoides. The sequence continues at coordinate 19,165,755 of NC_068994.1, forward strand.
ACGAAAGGCAAAGGTGACCTTAATGGGATTTGAAGTCAGAATGCAGAGAGTCAGAACAAATACTAATCATGAGTGACGTTTCATCCAATTTTCTGACAACTCTGCCAATTTGCTGCCACAGAACTGTTTGATCTACTGAGTTACCTGCACCTGAATTGATGTGTGCTCTATACATATTGTTGTTGGCACTCCGTCATTTACGACGTCAAGGGTTCCAGTTGATCCGATCAACGGAACAGCCTGCTCGTGAAATTAACGTGCATGTGGCTGAGCACTCCACAGACACGTGTACCCTTAACACAGTTCTCGGGGATATTCAGTGTGACACAGTGTGACAAGGCTGACCCTTTGAAATACAAGCACAACAGAAACAGGAAGAAAGAGTGAGAGAAAGTTGTGGTGAAAGAGTACAGCAGGGTTTGCCACCATCCCCTGCCGGAGCTTCGTGGAGCTTTAGGTGTTTTCACTCAATAAACACTCACAACACTCGGTCTGGGAATCGAAACCGCGATCCTATGACCGTGAGTCCGCTGCCCTAACCCCTGGGCCATTGCGTCGCCACTCTATACATAACTCACAGACAGAACCAGTCTTGCACAGTATATCACAAAGCCGTACCTCTTCATTTACAGATATAATCCACTTGTCTACTTAGTTTAACTCATAAGATATAAGTTACCCCAGAGGTTTCAGGGAATGACATTTGTTCAAAATGCCAAGCAGTGGAATTGAACCTGGGGCCTTGTAGTTGCAAAGCAAACTTCTTAACCTTAACATCTAGGCCATACTGTATCTCCACAGGTAAATATGTATGGATGTATGTATAAAAAAGTAATTTATTTACTTTTTGTTTTTTGTAATACAAAAGTATGAAGAAGCTAAAACAAAACAATTTTACATTTTTTGCAAATAGCCAAAAGAAGAGAAACAAAATGTTTTTGAAATTCCAAACTATTGTGATAAAATGGGTCTCTTACCAGTCCTCCAGAACATGACCGTCCATTGTGAATAAATACATTTTCCGGACAATATTCACCTTTCCCTGTGCAGTATTCATCTAAATCACATTCTCCTTCTTTAGGCCGACACACAGTTCCTGGGGGACGCAGCTGAAAGGATTTATCAAAACATAGGAATAACTTCATCCAGTATTTTCTCTCCAGCTAACTAACCATCTATGACTAGCAAACAGGTCAAAAGTGATAAGAAAACTCACAAAAGTCAAATTACAAGCATGTTTTCTTACACTGAGCAAAGACAATAGACTTCATGAGAGTTCCAATTATCCAATTTGCTATAGGAATAAGAACACTGATGATTCCAACAGTCACAACTACAACTTAAGACAGAAATTATTTTGAAAAAAATATGAAGAGTAAATCAACTAACCAACGTCTCTCTCTCTCTCTCTCTCTCTCCGACTGAGTAATGATGGAGCTCCTCTACAACAAGACACTTGTTTCTATTCCTCTGTCACACTCTAATCTCTCATCACTTGGAACAAGGCCACCTCCTCCAATGACTCCCCCCCCCCACCTTTGCTCTCAAAAGATCTTTGTCTTGCAAGTTACTTGGTGATCCTGCCAGTGCTGGTGCCACATAAAAAGCATCCAATCCCCACTGTAAAGTGGTTGGCATTTGGAAAGGCATCCAGCTGTAAAAACCATGCCAAAGCAGATCTCACCAGAGCTGGTGCCATGTAAAAAGCACTCAGTTCACTCTGTGGGCTGGTTGGTGCTAGGATGTGTGTCCAGCTGTAAAAACCATGCCAAAACAAGCAGTGAAGCCTGGTGCGGTCTCCTGCTTAGCCAGCTCCTGTCAAACTGTCCAACCCATGCTAGCATGGAAAATGGACATTAAATGGTGATGATGTATGGGCTGTGTATCAGAGGTAAATGCCCAGAAAATCCACAATCTAATTTCAATTCCTATTGAAGCTATGACAAGCAAAAACTATAAACTTTACAAGTTCATTATATTTTGTCCTTACTGAAAATGCAGTACACTTTATGCTTAGACAGAATGAATAAATATTCTATTTATCCTACATATGAGAAATAAAATCAACCATTTAATTCTTTTAATATCAATCATCTCAAATAGGGTACATTAAAATGATTAAAATTTGTTCATATGCAAGTGATAATCTTAATAGAAAATTAATTATAAAATGGGATTTTAGTTAGTCAAAGGTAGTGTACTATGTATACCAAAACTATAAAAATATTTTCTTAATCTTCTCCAATGTCTTCATTATAATGAAGATAATTTGAAACATTTAGGCAGTTTATCAAATAGAAATGTAATCACAAAAGGATTAATTTCTTTATAACAAGTAGTCTGATTACCTTTCTGGAGTTTGAGTGAAAAGGAAAATGGGAACTGTGATATTCCAAGGGCATAATTAAAACATAAATGAAATGAAATAAATGAAATTCAAAATAAAAAAATAATAATAATCTGACAGCAGAGTAATTTAATGTAGAGTAGTTAGCACTTCACAGTTCTCATGTCATAAAGTATATATATAATGCAATGCGTAACTCACCTGACATGTATTAAGATTACAACATTTCCCTGTAGCACACACAGCATTGCCTTTCAGTTTACAAGTTGTAGGTTCACAACATTTGTTATCACATACCTGAATTGGATAGACATAAACTTCATAAGGTTTACTGTTACACACACACACACACACACACACACACACAGAGAAAAGACAAAGCTGATCTCAGTATGAATTAACTCAAGAATCAATTACTTATAAAACATCAAGTCAGTTTATGATTTGCATGAAATCCACATCTTTTTCTTTTCCATCCACCCCATCGACGCAGATTTGACAATGATGATGTGGATAATATGTTAAGAATGAGTTACATTATGGAATAAAACAAATAATATTGATTTCTAACTTATTCACAAGGTCATGAAGACAGTGGGTGAGTAATTAACTAATACTCACTATTTTTTTTCTGACTAATACTTATTATAATGCTATAAAATAAGTAAATCTAATATAATATTTAAAAATAACATTGACATGACATATTTCTAAACTTCTGCAAGTATAAATACTGTAAAAATAAATATATTGGTTTTGAATTTCAGTACAAGGCCAGCAAGTTTAGGGATGGAGGTGGGATTAAGTTAATTAAATTGATCCTATTGCTCAACTGGTACTTATTTTATCAACCCTGAAAGTTTGAAAGGTAAAGTCGACCTCAACGGAATTTGAATTCAGAACATAAGGATGGCCAAGACGTCACTGAGCATTTTGCCCAGCATGCTAACAATTCTGTCAGCTCACTGCCTTACAGTAAAATAGATATATTAATGTGGTTACAGTTAATTCATCACTTGTGCTTAAGAGAAAGCCCTAAAATGTATGATATTTCTACATGGAAATATTTGCGTTGAATTGATCTCCATCATCATCATTGGCATTTTATTTCAGAATTTGACAGCAAAAATTTTCAAGTATCAACAACATCAAAGTTCGCTTTTATAGACTTGTACTTATTTTACACCTATATAATTCCTTTTTACCATGGTGTTACAAGTTACAAAAGTTGGAAACTGACTTAATTTTATTAAACATAGAAATTTATCCTCCTTTTTTTTTTTCCAATTGTTACAATGCTCACAGGTGGAAGAGGGTGGGTGCTTTCCATTATGAGAAACACTGTGTAATAGGACTACAACTGTGTGTCCTTCTTTGTGCATCAATCCCATTTTGTTTATCAACAAATTATTCAAAATAAAACTGTACATTTATACTTAATGCACTTGTGTTCATTTCAAGTGAGGAAAGATGCTCACAGAACTAATTTTCTAGAAAATATTTTGTTTGGTGCCACATAAAAAGCACCCAGTACACTCTGTAAAGTGGTTGGTGTTAGGAAGGACGTCCAGCTGTAGAAACTAAGCCAAAACAGACTATGGAATTTGATGTGGCTCCTAGCCTTGTCAGTTCCTGTCAAACTGTCTAACCCATGCCAGTCTCGAAAATGGACATTAAATGTTGATGATGATTGATGATGATGACAACCTGTGGAAAAACACACCAAGGTAAGATTTGAATGATGTAACCGAACTGTAAGACAACAGCAGTAAACATCTTCCCACATCTGAGTGTACACAAGCATGTTATATATAAATGTACATAGTTTTATCTTTATTGTCACTGCTTAGAGGGCTTAGAGTTGACAAAGCTTTCCACATGTCACCAAATGGGTGTCTTACTGTTTAACCCTTTAGGGTTCAGATTACTCTGTCTTATTCATTTGCATTGGCTTGAATTTATCTTGCATTAACTCATAGCTTTGAGATGTTGATGATATGGTTGTTTATTTTTCGACTGACATTTTATGGTAGGCATGAGAAGCTGGATCTGGCCAGTTTGAACATAAAACAAGTAGAATATTTAGGCTGGATATGACCAGTTTGAATGCTAAAGGGTTAACATCTAAGAATGGCAATTTTTACTGAGCTATGACCAGCTGAAGCAGTGTCTGTAACTGATGAAGTCTTACCACACAGAAACCACTAGCATAGCTTGTTGTAGGCTATAAGCCTGTATAGACTGTATTGAAATCATATAAAAGTGGTTTTAATGTTGGGACACGGATACTACTCACAGTTAAATGCAACAGTCGAAATAATCACTGTGCAATATGTATTTCTTGAGGGGGCCCAGGGGCAACAAACTGAAGGGCTGCTCTGGGCAGCACACACTCTAGCTACACCACTGACAGAAACTGGCAGAAACGTTAGCACGCCGGGCGAAATGCTTAACTGTATTTCGTCTGCCGCTACGTTCTGAGTTCAAATTCCGCCGAGGTCGACTTTGCCTTTCATCCTTTCGGGGTTGATAAATTAAGTACCAGTTACGCACTGGGGTCGATGTAATCGACTTAATCCCTTTGTCTGTCCCCTCTATGTTTAGCCCCTTGCGGGCAATAAATAAATAAGAAACATGTATGTTACAGTGCAATGACATCATATAGAGCCAATAATGTGTTTTTATATATAAAGTCTATATGGAGAATATTTTCTTTCAGACAATTACTACTGCAAATGTCTTTCCACTTTTCAAAGTACACAAACATATCAGCTATAAATGAACACAGCTTTAATTGTCAGTGTTAAGGATATCTATTTTTATTGTTTTCCTGCTCCTCTTCAATACTCCTAGCCTCTCTTCTAAAATGTAGCTCTTTTACAACGAGAAACTTGTCCTGCTCTAGCCTCTTCTCTTAAACATGTACTCCCCATCACTCAATATAAGGCTGCCCTTTCGGGGTTCAATGTCTTGCAAGCTGTATGGTGATCTCACTAGTGTTGGTAGCATGAATAAAGCACCAGCACAAACTGTAAAGTGTTTGGAAGGGTGTCCAGCTGTAGAAACCATGCAAAAGCAAATACAGGAGCAGGATGCATCCCAGGGGCTCATTGTTAAAGTGTCCGACTCATGCCAGTCTGGAAGACAAACATTAAATGATGATGATGATGATGATGATGACAATGATAGTATTAGACATAGTATTTACATACCTCTGGCAATCCACAATCACATTCTTCACCATCTTCAACAAAGTTATTTCCGCATGATGTGTGAAACAAGGATTCAGGCTTGTTATATAAACAATAATCCATGCCCATCTCAAAGGCTTCTTTTATTGCTTCTTTCGAACAACTTGACCATTTTGGAGAGCTTCTATCACTATTAAATAGAAACCAGAAAAATACTGGAAATATTAGTATTTTTTAAAAATTAGATGTTTTTCAAGCTTGGTTGAATGAAATACTGTTTATTTTCTGAAATGAACAATTAAAACTGATATTGTATAACATTCATTGAGATAGGTATAAATGTTTCTTCTATTTAACAGTTGGGTTGGTCTCTTCAGATCAGGCATTCTAACTATAATCATTCTACATTTTGTTTTGAGCATTGAATATCTAGGATTACATTAAGCCAATGTTTCCTTCCTTTCTTGTTTTTTTTCTAAGATGGTAGGGTGTAATTTCAAAGGAGATTCAAAATAGAACAAATAATCATGTAAGACTTCTTCACTGGCTTGAAGCATTACAGGACTTTCGGGTGAGTACAGCTCTATAGGAAGAAGTGCTTTGTTTAGGGGATTATGAAAGGAGCGAGATGGGAAAAAGAATGGATTTGATTTAGAAGTGAAGTGATATGCAATTTAAGTAATTCACTGGAACAAAGACCATGTAGTAACGCCTGCGCATGCGTAAAATTAATAAAGCGAGCGTCTCCCGCTCAATTCATTCTCTTTCTCGCTGGCCAGCGATTGAGCATGGACGTGTGTTTAAAAGCTGTCCCTACATCTTTCGGTCTTATACTCGACATCTCGTTATTCTCACCTCTAAAGATGTATAACTAAAGATTTGTATGTTTTACCAAGTAAATAAATGTTGTTTGAGTTGTTTAGTCTGGAGTTCAGCGTACCGTCAATTTCTTCAATTTTATAGTAGAAAGTCAGGTATACAATCTAAAGATGTATAACCCACTTTCTACTAAAACCATTTCAAGGTTGTCGTGAGAAAAGAGATGCAGAGAAGGCATAGTTCTACAGTGTAGAGTTTAAAAACTTGCCAAGGCAGCTATCTTTTTCTTGATTGTACTGTAGAATGTGTATTTGAAAGGTGCTATCAATTTATAAATACTGGAGACCTGCTTTCCTACATCAGGTAATGATGGTCTCTTGTTCTTAAAATCTCCACAAGCACATATCACTCACTATTGTTGGTGTGAATGCTTCTAAGTAAGGTTGCCACAGATAGAATTACTTATAATGGAATTACTCATCAGACTGCTCCATTGTAACATCAATGGAGCTCTCTCTATCATAGACTTTGTCAATTCTGGTGTGTCTCAGTGTTTGTTTATGCCACCTAAATTCTTTCTTCTGTACATTAATGACCTCAATTATACGTGTAGTTGCACACATTCCTTCACATGTGATATCAAACTTAGCTCTTCTTTAACCTTCTCCACTCAATCTCATCAGTACACAACCACAAAAAACATGCCCATAATCAATACTGAATAGCCAGAGAAATGAAACAAAACCCTTGAGAAAAGTAATCCTTATAAAAATTTTAATAAATATACAGAAACACACTGGTGTGTTTATACATCTATTCCATGTGAGTGTGTTAATGTATATATATATATATATAAATGTTAGATGATAACCAGTCATTCAAGAGGTGTAGTTATTTAATTTTATTATTAATTAGATGAATACAAACGAAAAGAATTATTACAAAACTAATTTCTTGTTTCTCATTTGTCTTCTATAGCAAATAATACTTACCCACTCGTTGCTTCCATGATACACTTGGCAGATTCTCCTGGGCAGACACAGGTGGTGCGATCATGAAGCATTCCTAAATTGTGTCCAAGCTCATGAGCTACTGTCATGGCTACACTTGCCACTGTAGAGTGAATGTGGTCCTAGAAGTAAGAGAGTAGTTTCAGCTTAGAAATCAGAGATAAGAAAGTTCTTTACAAATTATTATTGCTCATCAAACAAACATATTGTTGTAGCATTCCAGCCATGACTATTCCATCAGAGTGTCTCTATGCCTACATTATATAATGTGTCATTTTTGTATGAGGTGAATTTAGCTGCTCCTCCTAGCAGATTGAGCAACATTACAGAGGGTCCCTTGCTGTTGTATTTACTATTTTGTAAAGGCTTACCCAAATAACACTGCTTTATTAAGGAGATGAAGGCAGTGAGCTGGTAGAATGTAAGCATACCAAATGAAAATCTTGTACGGAATGTCCTCCGTCTTTATGCTCTAAGCTCAGATTCTGCTGAGATCAGATTTTGCCTTTCGTCCTTCCAGGGTCAATGAAAAAATACCAGTCAAGTAATGGGTTCAAAGTAATCGACTGGTCCCCTCATCCCAAATTTCCTAGACAGTTTGGTAGACGGAAACTGAAAGAAGCCCGTCGTATATATGTATATATATATATGTGTGTGTATATGTTTGTGTGTCTGTGTTTGTCCCCCCAACATCGCTTGACAACCGATGCTGGTGTGCTTACGTCCCCGTAACTTAGTGGTTCGGCTAAAGAGACCGATAGAATAAGTACTAGGCTTACAAAGAATAAGTCCTGGGGTCGATTAGTTTGACTAAAAGGCGGTGCTCCAGCATGGCTACAGTCAAATGACTGAAACAAATAAAGAGAGAGTGATGTAAAGCAAAAATAAGTTTCTGGTGAGCTGAATTCTTGACTCAGAATTCAATCTCTGAAGCCAAAATGCTCCATACCTTCAATAAAGACAGGAATATTTGTGGCTTTGTGTTAAAGTCAGAAGTCACTGGTAGCTAAGAACATAAAGCAACAGTCTAAATGTTTTTCACTATTTTAATAGTCTTAAAATAGTCCCTCCCCATTTTGAGATCAAATGTGGCTACAATATTCCATTAAAGAAACAAAGTACTCTGTTTTTATCTCTGGTGAACTCTAAGTAAGAAAATCCACAACCCTGTTTCAAACCTAGTTTCATGATTTCCCTCTATTTCTATAACATTGTAATAAAATTTTAATTTTTATCTTTGGTCAGTAAGTGTTATTTTCTATTTGCTTTTATCTAGAAATCAAAGGAAATGACTACTATTCCCTTCAAACTTTGCTTTTGTGATCTGGACATCAAGGTCTTGAAACTGACCTATTTTCCATTACATTTCAAGCAGATCCAGTGCTGAGTTGCTAAAGAAACATTGTTATTACAAATATTAGATTTATGAACCCTAAAATTCACTCCATAATTGCCCACAGGCATATGGCATAGTGGTTAAGAGCACAGGCTACTAACTCCAAGATTTCAAGTTCGATTCCAGGCAGTAACCTGAATAATAATAATAATAATAACATCGAAAAATACCTTAGGAATGAGAACCCAGGTTCGAAATTTCCCCAAGACACCTGATAAAGGCTGGAGGGTATATCAGCTGAAACATTGTGTTAACAACAAACAAGATGAAGACAAATATCCATCAAATGTAAATAATGAATAAATATTCTATTCAATACTACAGATTTGCTTGTCAGTTGCTTGACCTTCACCAGCTGAGCATGTCTCTTAGTGGATGACATGTACATCTCTGATCATAAGCAGGAGTAGTGAGAGAGCATCATAGCCATGTGTTGAAGGAAAGTTTGAAGGAAATATTAGCTATTTTCACACTTTATAGGGGTAGCAAATAGCAAATAACAGTTACTACCCAAGGACAAAAATCATGTTACACAGTGTAATTAAAGCCTTTTGAAAAGGCAACTTCTCACTGTGAGCTTACAAAATGTAGGCTTTGTAATTACATAAGGAAGAATTATTTATTTAGTGTCTATTCACATTCTAGGTTGTTTGATTATATTGTGGAATGCTCTAGACTAGAAAATGCTGAGATTAGACTGTTTACACAACAATATCAGATGTAGTGGTCATCTGATCAAGCAGAATTTCCTGAAATGGCTGATTTAATCAAACTATATTTTTGAGGTTAACAATGAATCAAGAAAGGATGCTTGATACATTGGGTTGTGTCAGGTATTCAGAGCTCTTTTATCAACTCAGAAATGTAGATGAATACAGTAATCCCTTGACTATTGCGGGTGTTATGCTCCAAAATTCCTGTGATAGGTAAAAATCCACAAATTAGAAACAGTACTGTACTGTATATAATTTTTATTATTCTTATAATTTGCATATATTTATTTTATTATAAATGCAAAACAACACCATAGAAGAACCAACGTAAGCTTAAATAATAAACCACGATAGGTGAGGGATTACTGTAGCGCATTTATTGAGCAAGATGATCTGAGTACTGTTTAGGAGAGATCAGATGAAGGTATGTGGGTGATTGCACAGTACTTACAGGTAGGAGTTCATTAAAAACTCTAGATTCATTACAACTGAATCATCCTATAATGAAACCCCCCCCCCAAAAAAAAAAATTGAGTATATA
>NC_068994.1:19176303-19180499 GCF_001194135.2 Octopus bimaculoides
ATATATATTAGTATGCACATATCTGTACACTTATCTTGACATCACATGCTGGTTGCAAACAAGCATCACCATCATACCAGCAATGTCGTTCATTTCTAGTCTTCTGTGAAAAGAAGATATCGGATCATGGAGAAATATTACCATACCTGGAAACAGGTGAAGGTTAGTGACAGGAATGGCATCCAGCCATAGAAAATCTACCCAAACAAAATTTCATCTGACTCATGCAAGCACAGAAAAGGCACACTATATGATGATGATGATGATGATGTCGATAATAGAAATATTTTGGAGGTGTTTTAGTAACACTTGCTGTATGTACACCCTCTGGCTATATAAGGAAAAGAATACCTACACTATTGACTCCACCAGATGATTGATGCATACATATTTTCCCTTGCGATGCCTTGCCAATAACGCCATTAGCAAACTTGAAACCTCTGTAAAATAGTAATAAAAAAAAAAAAAAAAAATTTAGAATCTATATTTTAATCAATAATACATTGTAAAGTAACTAGCATACCTGTGTTGTCAAAAATGCAAACTGTTCTATTAATGATAGAAAATGGCATATCAACGCAATAGGGAAAACCATTAATGAATGTCAACAATCTAATAAACATATGTATATACATTGAATTGAAGCAGTTGAAGAATCAGATACAATTGTGACATCTCGGTTGAAAATATCACCCACATAATGTACGTTTGTGTGTGTGCGTGTGTGTGTGTGTATCATCTATCTATCTATCTCTCTATCTATTTTTAAATATATATATACATATATATATATATATATATATACATATAGTATTAATAAAATAGATGGAGTAAGTAAAATATTTTATTGGGGATGACACGTTTCGACCCATTCTGGGTCTCTTCGGGTACATCAATAAAAAAAAGTCTTACTAGAGATTTTCTGATTCGGTTTTACATACCGCTATATGTCCATCAATCGAAACTGTGCCGGTGCTTTACTCATCATCTATTTATACATTTCGTATAATTTATCCATTATACATACATATATATATATATATATAAATACACACACAAACATACATATGCACATATACATACATATGTACATATAAATACATAATCATACATATATATATACATACCTACACATATACACACACACATATATATGTACATATATACGTCACCACAAAGTATATGGAAATCCTCTGAGCCCCTCACTGCCATTCACTCCCACTCCATCTGGTGTTTTACTCTTCTTTCCCTACAGTTCAACTGACAGGAGATACTTTGCTTTTTTTAATTATATAAGAAGATAAATTATATGCTTCATTTTTGAGAAAAAAACACTTGGAAAAATAATTGAAACACATATCTATCAAATTACTATTTTTAAATCTCACAATGAGAGATATTCAACAACAGTACTTTGGAGTAAAGATTGTTTCTAATTTATAGATAAGTGACTAGTTGTCACTTTGAAAACTATATATTTCAAACAGGAATTTGGCAGCACCACCTCTAGCCGAACAATTATTCTGTGCTGATGAAGGGAAATAGCCCGGAAATCGGAATACACAGATATTGTTTTGAGCTGAGTGGAGGTGCTAGATTCCCTTGTTCAAAAATATAAGGACACAGATCATGTTGTATAGCCAGCTGGAGACGATGTCTCCTAGGGCTAAATTACAGCAACATTCGTCCTAAACCAGCACTGCCATGTTATGTTGGCAAACAATTTTTACTCCAAAATATCTTTGACTTTACATTTTTTTAAAAATTCATTTTCAGATGAAATTGTTAAAGCAAAAGGTTTTATTGTTGGCTACTCCTTGCACAGCCAATCTTTTAGCCAAATTCAAAACCATAATCAGGAGGCCAATAACTCAAATAATATCCAACAAGACAAATATTTTGTCTAGTGCAGTGGTTATCAACTAGGGTTCATATGACCCCTGGGGGGAGGCGAAGAGCTCCATGTAAGATTTTTGGGTGTTCACATAAGCAAAATAGTAAATTGGGTTCACAGTAGTATTTTATGGGTCCATGAAAAAATTTTGCTTTAAATGTATTTATTGCAAGAAACAGCTAGGTTTTTCTCTAATGTTTTACATAGTTCAAGTGAATGTCTGATGAACAAAGTAGGAATTTTAAAAGAAGTATCTGTAAAACTAGTTTTTGAACATCAAATGGCTATGGGGGTCCACCAGAATAAAATAGTACTTAAAGGGGTCCATAAGTCAAAAAAAAAAAAATGGTTGAAAACCACTAGGCTTTAGAGGTTCATTGTGCTTCTCAAAGTTGTAGAAGTAACTTCACCTCAAGGAGGGGAACATACAATTTCCTGCAATTCAGACTGCCTCATGGTTGCAGCAGACAAAATGGAAAAAGTGTTGCCCAAGAGGATGGTGAGGGAGATAAGCTGGAGCAGCCACTCTGACGTGCAGGGCTCACATCTGTGGACAGCCATCTCCACCCCGAGAGTGGTGAGCAGGTATATGGACTGGGAGCCAAGAACTACAGAAATCTCCACCGCCATAACCACAAACTAGTCAGAGAATGACTGATACCTTGACAGTTTGCTGAAAAGTGCTGTAGAAATTACTAATTAATTCTTTTGCTACTATATTTCTACAGAAATACTATTGCCTTTGTTTCAATAATTTAAAAAATAATGAGGAATTTAGTAAAATATCTTACTGAGTTGGTGTTTGGAACATAAAGTTGTGAGAAGGTTCTAATTTAGATCACTTTAAAACATGAAGTTTGTATCATAGAAACAGGACCAGCCTCAGGCAGGCTGGTTGGTATCAAAAGGGTTAACAGAATTTCTCTTTGGTGCCAAGCATGACAAGAAACCCTTATTGTTCACGTCAGGTATAGCAGGTATACTTAACATGGACAATATTAATTTGTTACATAGACTGAAAGCCGCGTTTGTACAGTAGGAGCAAACAGGAGTACATTTATGCTTTCTTCAAGTGCTTTAGTTTTATAAGAGAACAAAATGGTTGAACAGATAAAATGCCTTGACCCTTAGTGAAAGAGGCAAGGTATTTTGTACTATTATGAAACATTGTATCCTTCTTTTCAAGGTATCAAGTTGCGAAGAAATAAATAAATAAATATTCATTCTATGCTTTATTCCCAAGAAACTAATAGGCTGGAAGTTCTAAGATCAAATCTTGATCAGGAGGTTAGTGACTTAAAATCAAGCTAAGAGAAATTATTAAAATTCCAAATAAACAGCTTTCTCTGACTGAAACCTTTAGAAGGAAAATGGTCATAGAACAGAACTGAAAACTGTCATAATATCGTCAAAAGACTCTAATAAAATGTTTACTGGGGTTGATCTGTTCATCCAAAACCCTTCAAGGTGGTGCCCCAGAAATGACTTCAGCCCAATGACTGAAATATGTATAAAAAAAAAAACGATAGAAAAAAAGCTAGACAAATGAAGATAACTTACACTAGCAACTGTGCATTGTCATTCAATTGAATTGGGTTTATTCGTTGTTGGCGGTAATGTAAGAACCTCGTAAGGGTTTCCTGAGGATCCCCACGATCAATCTTAATAGGTATATTTGATGGGTCTCTCCAAATCTCAACACCAACAAGGCCAATGTAAAGATTTAAGGGCCGATATATCTAAAATGAAAATAGCAAGAACTTATTTATGTCAGTAAACATTTCACTTATGATTACATAAAAATACTTGTATGACTTGCTTTCACAGGCAACTATTTAAAAAACATGATTTGCTGACCTGAAAGCTCAGCCTAACAATGGTGATGAGCTAAAATCTTTCAATCAATTTCTTTATACCAGCACCCACTGTGCTTTGGAAATTATCTTCCACATATGGAAGAAGAAGAAGAAGAAGAAGAAGAAGAAGAAGAAGAAGAAGAAGAAAAAGGAGGAGGAGGAGAAGAAGAAGAAGAAGAAAAAGGAGGAGGAGGAGGAGAAGAAGAAGAAGAAAAAGGAGGAGGAGAAGAAGAAGAAGAAGAAGAAGAAGAAGAAGAAGAAGAAGAAGAAGGAGGAGGAGAAGAAGAAGAAGAAAAAGAAGAAAAAGAAGAAAAAGAATGAGGAGGAGAAGAAGAAGAAGAAGAAGAAAAAGGAGGAGGAGGAGAAGAAGAAGAAGAAGAAAAAGGAGGAGGAGGAGGAGAAGAAGAAGAAGAAAAAGGAGGAGGAGGAGGAGAAGAAGAAGAAGA
>NC_068994.1:19180782-19193381 GCF_001194135.2 Octopus bimaculoides
GAATGAGGAGGAGAAGAAGAAGAAAAAGAAGAAAAAGAATGAGGAGGAGGAGAAGAAGAAGAAGAAGAAGAAGAAGAAGATTTTGACAAATTTTGTATAGGCATGTGTATGTGTGTGTGTGTATGTATGTATGTATGTATGTATGTATTTCAAATGCCTAGATTTATTCAGAGTCCCAGACAAATTTGTAAAGATGAATCATCTTAAATTCCTTCAGTTACAAACAAAGCAATTTGTAGTTGTTGCTGTTGTTTAAATGTGCGAAATATACCAAAATATATATAATAATATCAACATCAAACAATGGAAGAATACTTACCATGTTCACTGTGTTTGCAATATTGATTAATCTTCTTTCCGTTTTGTCTTTGTGTAGATTGTGCTGAAAATGAAAATATTTTAAAAGATATTATATACATCAAGTGAGGAACTAACAAATGAAATAATATCAACAGTAGTTCAGAATAAATAATTTTTTGTCTTTCTGCAAATGAATTATACAGGTGAACTGTTTCCCAATATGTTCTTTCAAATGTTGCGGCTTGGAAGGGTCATTATGTCAATAATAATAAACACATACACACACTGGTTCAATATCACTTTTTTATTGTTAGTCAATCAGTTAAATATTCATTTCTACTCGAAGCACAAAACCTGAAATTTTGGGGGAAGGGGCCAGTTGGTTAGATCAACCTCAGTACGCAACTGGTACTTAATTTATCGACCCTGAAAGGATGAAAGGCAAAGTTGACCTCGGCGGAATTTGAATTCAGAACATAAAGACAGACTGCTAAGCATTTCGCCCGGCATGCTAATGTTTCTGCCAGCTCGCCGCCTTCAATCAATTAACCAACAAACTAACCAATCATTTTTTTTAATGTATTGGTTAAACAATCAATTGGTTGTTTGTTTGCTAAAGTCCTTTCATCGCTATTCATGACCTCATCAATGAGACACCAGCTCTCTTCAATGTCTACCTTGAAACTATCAGAGAATTAGTCCTATGCTAGTGTATGTGTGTACTTGTGCTAGTATATGTGTACGTCAATGTGTGGTTTCTTTTTGCTTTGATTTTTGAGTAATTCTCAGAATGTCATAATATGAAGTATTAGATTTGCAAGGATTAACTTGGAATAGACTAAAGAAAAAAATATGTAGGATCATTGAAGTGAGGAAAAAATATTTACAGAAAAGCAAAAAGCAAGGTGAATTATTTGTATGTCATGAAAAGAAATATGTAGTTGTAGTTATTTAACCCTAGAAAAGTCCTGATTGAGCTTTACCTATGATCAAAGGAAATTGCGCCATGATTTTTCTGTTTTCACAAACACATTTCGTCTCAGATTACAAGATCAAATGTTTCCTCCTTTTTTTACCTTAAAGATGCTGGTGATTTAAGAGAGGCTTTTTGTTACATCTAGAAGGTTATGCATCCATGTAGAGACCCTTATCAGCTAGCTTGTAATCTCTAAGATGAGCAACCCTATCTGAAATTTAAGGTTACTCTTCTTCTTAACATTCCCTAAAATTCCTAATATTTAGTTTTTACTGAATTGACAAACAGATGAGTTGAAGCAAACTCCTACTAGTGTTCTTGTATTCTGGTGACTATATTTAGTTACATAGCTTTATAATTCTAAAGTACAATAGCAAAAACAATATTTACATAAAGTGAAATACCTCAACATTCTAAAAATAGAAAATGCAGCCATTTACTGAGAAGGGCTGCAAATTAAAGTATTTGTTTTAATTATGGAATTTTTGTAAAAAAAAACAAAACATTATATTGTAGCATTTATAACTAAGTTTGGATTATCTAGCAAATAATTACCGCTGAAAAATACTGTAGGACTCATAGCTATTCTCCTGCTAGGGAGACTGTACCTAACTGAGGGACATAAAAGTAGCTGGATTTAAATTTGTGCAACCTTCAAGTCAAACACTCAATATATCTCTGTGCTGATAGAGTTTTTCCAATATGAAATCTGTTTTCTATCAAATAAAGTTTCAGTTAGATATCATAACAGAGCTAACATTCCATTTTTTTTTGTTTTTTTTATTTTACAAAGATGAATAATTAATTAAAAAAAAACACTCATAAAATCAAAGAGTGTCAACACCACTTACTGTGCCACTATCAGCAACAAGATAAAGCTCCACATATCTTGTCTCTTTATTGCTTCCATATGGTCCTCTGATGCTTCGGCGAACCTGTGCAAAATAGCAAGGAAAAAAATTAGCCATTAAATTTCAAGATATGGAACATCAACTTTAAAATGAAAGTGGAACGTTTATATATACACATATAATGTAATATGATATAATCATATTAATTATTCAAAGAGAGTGGCAGTTGGAGATATTGGTAATTTGGATTCTATTTTAAATGTTGCAATGAAAGATGGTTTATTTTCAATCTGTTTGCTATGAACAAATAGCTTTTTGATGTATAGTTCATGGATAGAAGGACAATAGTTTTTGTCAACAAGCAGTAATGAGTTAAAGTAACTTTGTGGGTAAAACCTGCAATAAACTTGTATCCTACCAAAGGGACTGATATCTCAATAATTGAAACTCTAATCATTTGTTTCAGAATTGAAGGTGAAAATCGAAACTATTTATTGTTCCATCCATCTTCTCTGCCCACTATATTTGGGTGGGTTGCGAGGATAGAGTCCCCAGGCACCTTCTATATAGGATCCAATCAGAAGCAATCATTATTATACTTTCCAGCTGGATTCCAAAGTGTGACTGAACTGAAACTATGGATGTGGGTGCTGGTGTCACATAAAAAGCACTGGTGATTGTGCCATGTAAAAAGCACCCATTACTCTCTGTACAGTGGTTGGCATTAGGAAGGGTATCCAGCCACAGAAACCAAACCAAAACAGACTACAGAAATTGGTGCCTTGTCAGCTCCTATCAAGCTGTCCAACCCATGTCAGCATAAAAAACAGACGTTAAATGTTGACAAGGGTGATGATGATGTTTCAATTTGTCTACCTCTAGGTCTCCTACTAGTTGACTCAGCTTGAAGAATCTGTTTTGCAATTCTTTCCTGCTACATTCTAACAGCATGTCTGTAGTACTGGAGCTGCGACTTCTCAATGCAGAGAAGTTGCACCTTGACCTGAAGGGGTTCTCTAATCTTTGAGCTACATACCCTGTCTAGTAACATTATTCCAGAGACTCTTTGGAGGAACCCCATTTCAGCTGCTTGTATTCGTGACCTTATTCTTTTGGTTATTATCCAACATTCATGACCATAGGTCAGGAAAGACACACAAACTGAATTGAAGATAGTTTGGTTATTTATTATTGTTTTGTGATTGTTTTTCATATCTTCATTTACTGCTGCATATCCCTTTAAGATCCAGGTTACTGTATCAAATGTTATGCTTATTTATTCACATTGTCTTGAATTAACCATTGTAGCTTCATGATTTCAAATAATGTAATTGTTTACTTTTAGAATGACGTTGTAAGGTAGGTGAGAGAGGTTAAATCTGACTGCATAAGGCTGGTTTAAATGCTAAAGGGATATACAAGAATAATAACAATATAAATTTAGAATATTAAAAACATGTGAGCTCATAATTTGAAAGGATTTTTCAGCTTCTGAAACTGGAAAGGATTAAAAAGGTATGTATATCTATGTTGCATACTTTCAATAACAACTAAACATACCCGTTTAAGGAGATTTCTTGAAAATATTTCATGAATATCTTTATGTTCATAATCGTGAGCATCATTACCTGCAATCAAAGATAGACAACAAAAATATGTCAACAAAAAATATCACATAATAAATGATTGAATGGTTCAAAGATGACTAAAAGTTAAGAAATCTTATTCTTTAACAACATTATTTGTTTCAAATTTTGGTACAAGCCCAGCAGGTTCAAGGGAGGGGGTAAGCCACTTGCATCAACATCAGTGTTCAACAGGTACTTATTTTACCGACTCCAAATGGATGAAAGACTAAGTCAACCTTGACAGCATTTGAACTCAGAATGTGAAGACAAACAAAATGTTGTTAAGCATTTTGCCTGACATGCTAATGATTCTGCCAGCTGATTGCCTTACTTATTAACAATATTATTAACAACACATTAATGTGATATCAAACATTGCATCTTATAGTTCTATTAATTCCTGTTAAGTGCACATTTAACTGTAGTATTTTGCCTGGTATGCTAATGATTCTGAGAGCTTGCTGAGTTTACTCTTTAACAATATTATTAATAGCACATTAAGTGACATCAAACATTATATCTTATGGTTTGCTTACAGCACACACCTAGCAACAACATCTATTAATTCCTGTCATGTGTTCATTTAACTGCAGTTAAGCATTGTAAAACTAAAACAAATATCTTCTCTTTCTATAGGAATATGACAAAGACATGGACAATGATATGTGTTGAGTATTTTAGCTGATCAGTATGAATTGGCAATGGAAGTTAATTCATAACAAAAGCCAATATTAAAAGGCAAGAGAAGTGGTAAATTATAAAAAAATATCAAGCTTCCCTTTTTTAGCTGGTTCTGTATTATAGTTGCAACTAATCATTGTCAGAATGGAAAAGTAGGCATTAAAATAAATCATATGGTGATGATAATGTATAAAAATCATGCAGATATGGCAGTGTGATAAGAAGTTTGTTTCCCAACTACATGGTTCCAGGTTCAATCTCACTGTGTGACACTTTAGGCTTCTATTATAGCACCAGGATGACTAAAGCCTTGTGAATGGACTTTGTAGGCAGAAACTGAAAGAAGCTTGTTGTATATGTGTATGTGTGTCTGTCCTGCAACTGCTTGATAACTGGTGTTGGTTTGTTTATGTCCCTATAACTTAGTGGTTCGGCAGAAGAAGCTGATAGAATAAGTACCAGGATGAAAAAAGACAAGTAGTAGGATCAATTTGTTCAATGAAAACTCTTGAAGTTAATGCCCCACCGTGGTTGCAATTCAATAACTTGAAACGAGTGAAAGATAGCGGACAAAGGAAATCATTATAGAAAGTAAATTATAAATGTTATTGTGCTATAGAAACCACATAAACACACACATATAATTACTACTATTTGAAAATAAATTACTTTAAATTAATATTCTTGAAGAATTTTATATATAATGTTAAACACCAAAGAAAAATACTGATAATAGTCAAGATACCACACTACCAGACATTTAGTCCATGTAGTTTCTGAATTCAAGTCTTACTGTGACAAGATATAATAAGCATCTGTCATGTTCCAATTTTAAGAAATCGCATATCAGTTACTCCTTTCTATAAAAATCGGAACTGAACATGTATTTATATTTATATTTGGCAGAAAAATTTCCTGAATGAAATGACAAAAGTAGTCAAGAGTTACGTCCCTTGAAAAATGCCATCCCTTGCAAGAATTCAGAAAGAAATTCTAAACACGAATGCAAAATTTAGAATTAAAAAAGTCCTGAAATTGACCAAACAGGGACGAAAGTTTTAGTTTGAAGAAAATCGGACAAGAAAATTTTCCTATTTGGGAAGTGTTCATGTTTGATGAACAGAAAAGTAATAGGCAAGAGATGCCAAACAGTGTATCCAAATGTAAAAAATGCATGCACAAGTGATGCAATCGGACAACAAGCAAGCTGACGGAGATGGACTTCAGGTGTAAGTGGATGTACAGGAGTAGTTTGCAGTTAGTGTGTTCATAGAATATATATATTTCTTCAAATGCTTAGATGGTTCCTTTGAAGTAGTTGGTGGCTTCTGTACCCTGATGACCGAATTAGCAATGAAGTTGGATGTTCAAAAAACGAAGTAACCAGAAGCATTCTGCTGGAACAAAAGGGATTCATCACTAAATGGACAGTGGATTGTCTGATAGTTGGTATGAAGGGCAATGTTACATGATAGTGAAACAAGGACACTGAATGTGAAGGCTAGAAAGAAAGTGAGAATGCTTCACTAAGTGTGTAAAGTTAATTTGCAAGAACAATGAAGCACAAATGAGCCGAGATAAAAAGTGTGCATAAGAGAAATCAGATGTAGTATGCAAGAAAGAAGGGGGACTTGTTGTCCCCTTTAATATTTCACTTATGTTTAAGGTGGTGAGCTGGCAGAAACATTAGCACACCGGGTGAAATACTTGGGTGGTATTTTGTCTGTCTTTATGTTCTGAGTTCAAATTCTGCCAAGGTCAACTTTGCCTTTCATCCTTTCAGGGTTGATAAAGTACCAGTTAGATACTAGGGTCAATCTAATTGAATGCCCCGCCTCCCCCAAAATTTAGGGCCTTGTGCTTAGAGTAGAAAAGAATATTTGGCTTATGTCTGATTTCCCTCAGTTTAAGTATTAAAGAAGGCAAAGGCAGGGTATCAGTTCAGAAATAGCAAGGGGAAAATTAACCATTTGCTCTACATGGATGGTATGAAACTTTTTAGTAAGAATGAAAAAGAGATAGATTCCTAAATACAGACGGTAAAACTCTTCAGCAAAAATATAGGCATGAAATTTGGCTTAGATAAGTGTGTAATATTAATCATGAGAAGGGGACAGGTAGTTAACAGTGAAGGCATCCAATTACCAGATGGCCAGACATTAAAATCATTGAAAGGAGGAGAGAATTATAAGTATCTAGGAGTATTAGAATCTGATTGAGTACTAACTACAGAAATGAAAACAAAAATTGAGAAGGAGTACATCAAAAGGGTGAGGAAGTTAATGAAGTCAAAGCTAAATGGTCTGAATCTAGTGGAAGCTATAAATACTTGGACACTATCATTACTTAGATACTCGACAGCTTTTGTAGACTGGACAAAAACTGAATTAGCAAAGCTAGACAGAAGAACTAGAAAGGAATTCAATATGAATGGAGGACTCCACCCAAGGGCAGGAGTAGCAAGATTATACCTATTTAGAAAGGAAGGTGGAAGAGGGTTAATATCAGTAGAAGACTGCGTGGAGTTAGCTGGAGTAGATATAGACTCCTATGTAGGTAATAGTGAAGAAAGTTTATTAAAAGCTGTTAGAGTCACAGCAAGAGATAGGGAAACCAAAACACCAAACAAACTTAAAAATCAGGAAAAAGAACAGAAATTATCTGACTGGCAGGATAAGGCATTGCATGTTAGATTTCCAAAGAGAGTTTCAACGAATAGTAGTAGTGAGACATGGTTATGGCTGCAGAAAGGAAAGCTGAAGGGGGAGACAGAAAGTTTGTTAGTATCTGCACAAGATCAAGCATTAAGGACTAATTGGATAAAAGCCAAGATAGACAAAAACCAAGTAGATTCCCAATGTAGATTATGCAAATCAAAAGAGGAAAGTGTTGCTCATATAGTAAGTGAATGTAGCATGCTAGCACAGAAAGAATACAAGAAATGACATGATAATTTAGGGAGAGCAATCCACTGGGAGCTGTGTAAAAAGCTATGATTTGAACATACTGATAAATGGTTTGAACATGAACCTAGTAAAATACTAGAAAGTAAGAAATACAAGATGTTGTGGGACTTTAACATTCAGACAGAGTAATAAAAGGTAGAAGGCCTGGTTTGGTAGTAACAGACAAAAAAGAATAGAAAGTGCCAGATAACTGACTTTATAGTCACAAATGATGAAAAAATTAATATGAGGAGTATACAAAAAATAGCAAAGTATTAGGACCTAGCTATTGAATTACAGAGACTATGGAAAGTGTGGGTAAAATGTATCCCAGTAGTTATAGGTGCATTGGGAACTATCCCTAAGGATCTGAACAGATGGATAGAAGAAATAGGCATAAAAACCCAGTTTAGTACAGCTGCAGAAAACAGTGTTATTAGGGACAGCTAGGATACTTAAGAGGGTTCTTAGAATCTCAGGTTGCTTGCTGTAAGCCAACAAGAGGGTTCTTGGCATTTAAGGCTACTTGTTGTAGCCTGACGTTAGGATTCTTTTCTTTTCCAACAGTCTAATCTGTTGAGTGCATATGAATAGTAATGATGATGATGAAAATAAAAAAAATTCCATATAGGATCTTACCACAATGTGATGCTGTTTCATCTGTCATATTTTTGTACCAATAATGTAGTGTTGGGTCTAAACTGTTCCCAGCTGGCTCAATGTGATATAGTCCATCATCTTTTATAACGAGGCCGCTGCAATAAGTAATATATACATGTATAGTAGCAGAGATACCCGGCATTGCCCAGGAATGAAATTTTTCTTTATATATTAGAAGAAAAAGCAAAATACGTTGTACAGAAATTTGTCTTTCAAAATTCAATTTGTTCTTCAATTGGGATACAATTTATTCTTTAACTGGGAAATCAATTCTGAATTCTTAATAATAATAATAATAATAATAATAATAAATGAAATTACAAAATTTACCGCTTTTATGAAAGGAGATAAATTCTACCACATATGAAGGAAATTATGTAAAGAGCTTCTGGGTAAACAGCATTCTTTATTTTCTGGTTTGGAGCATAGAAAAATAAGTCTTGCAAACTACCTACTCTGGAGCAACCAATGTAAAGTTGATTGTGAGAAAAGCAAGCCAGTAGATTTCAAAGACTGACCTTGAGTTCTATTAAAAGACATTGTAAAGAAAAATTGCACTGGGAATTGTGTTCATTTGAACTCAAATGACATGTCTGTTGGTTTGATTGGAATTTTGGAATGAAAACTTCTTCCCCAGAGACACATCCATTAATGGTAGCTTCTGTCACATTAGGAGGTAATGTCTTCACAATCAACCTTGTCCCATTGCATAATTTAGAAGGATCTAAATTTCTTAGAAGCATTATTGGGACTCTTACCTTCAGAAAAAGTTTATGTGGAAGAGTTCCAGGTGGCTCAGTAGAATTAAGCAACTCTGTTGGGCAATGGACAGCTTGATTTTCATCAAGGACTGAATCAACTGATTTGTACTTCTTAATGACTGTTGGAATCTTATTCATTAATTCATGGTTAATTCTTGCTACTGTCTCATTTTTTGGAGCAAGAATAGCCCTTTCACACAACCATTTATGTGAATTATAATTATTATTTAAGTCTTGAGATACCCTGTTCTTCAATTCAGCTGGGGAATTCACCATGATTGCAATGATATCACCATTCCTAAGAAATGGTACTTATTCTTTTAACTAATTGGAGGAGCCAGGTTGAAAACTGTTTTGCACATAAATAAAGCATTTCTAACTTTGGCACAAGGCCTTGCATTTTGAGGAAGAAGTGTTCTTCACATTCACTCAAGAATTTAATTTGAAAGTGGCTGAACACTCTACAGAAACTTGAACCCTTAACACAGTTCTCAGGGACATTCAGCATAACATACAAAATGTAACAAGGCTGGCCTATTGGATTACAGGTATAACTCATTTTTCTAGCTGAGTGGACTGGAGCAGTGAGAAATAAAGTGCTTTGCTCAAGGGCACAATGCACTGCTGGGAATCATACTCATAACTTTACTAAGACACACACCTTCAATATATATATATATATATATATATATATATAGATATATATATTTGACTGGAAGATTGAAAGGCAAATTAGAAATTGATGGGATTTGAAATCAGAATGTAAATCATTAGTAATGCTCAGAACTGTCTGATAGTATCTTTGACCAACTTCACAAACACCACTGATCCCTTTTAAGTATACTCTTTATGCAATATGTATTGTCTCTATCCTTACTGGATCATCTGATCACTTGGTATGGTGATGTATAAGTTTTCTACAAAGGAACTAATTATGACAAAAATATATCCAAAAGAAACAACAATCATAAATTGAACCAGTGAAGGAGCACAACCTGTTAGAAATAGCAGCCATGTCTTTCTTAAATCACACCCTGTCATCTTAAAGAAATGAGAACACTATATTTAACCCTTTAGTATTTATTAATTCACATTGTATTGAATTAAACCATGCCTTATCTCATTGCTTTGAGACTTCAATGATATAATTCTTTATTTTCGGAATGACATTGTAGGGTAGGTGTAAAAGGCTGGCTCCGACCAATTTGAACATAAAACAGGTTGAATATTTGTGGGCTGGATATGAGCAGTTTAAATGCTAAAGAGTTAAGAATAAAGTCAAGATGATCATGACTAGAATACCTAAGTAATAAATTTGTTCAATCAGTGTTAATTTAGGGTCAAACAACTAAGATGAATTCAGTAGGGGTTAAACTAATGGTGTTGCTGGCAGTGGCATTGGCATCATCACCCTTATCATCATCATCATTTAATGCCCACTTTTCCATGTTTGCATAGGTCAAAGGGAATTTGTTGAGGTAGATATTTATTTAGTCAAACGCCCTTCCTGTTAACGACCCAAACCTGTCTCCAGGCAAGGTAATATTTCCTCATGGCCAGACATGTTCTTTCATGGAAGATGAGAAACAAACAGCATCACCTGTATGATCGTGATACACATTCACAACTGATAATGTGCTGGCATATCTCAAACAACATGGTTATAGTATAGTACACTAAGACAACAGGGTAATGCCGTTAGTAGAAAAGGTTAGGAAGGTAAAAGAGATACTGTAACTTTAGGACTTTTTAAAGATTTTCTAAAAAATTTTCCAAAAAAATTTCTAAAACATTTTTTACATTTTTTGTTTTTAATGTCTTTTAATCTATTCAGTTAGTGTTTCACCCCCCTCCATTACCTTTCTAACCCCTCCTAACAATTGTTACTCTGTTGTCAATAGCATTTATTCACAATTGTCACTCATGTGATGTCAAAATGAGTACGCACACACACACACACACACACAAACACACACACAAACACAAACACACACACACAAACACACAAAGGGACTTTCTTTTAGTTTCCGTTTATCAAATCCACTCATAAGGTTTTGTTTAGCCAGGGGATATAATAGAAGGCACTTCCGCAAGGTGTCATAGAGTAGGACTGAACCCAATACTGCATAGTTTGGAAACAAACATCTTAACCACACAGCTACACCTGAACCTATCACAGCTACAACACTGTCTCAGCGACATACAGAAATCCTATTCATAATTGTTCCTAATATTATAGCAGAATGTTACAGTATTCTGAATCTTTCTCTAAGAGTCTCAGTGGAATAAAGCCATTACAACAGCATATAATAAAAACTACATCTACACCATTTCCTATGTAGTTTTAGGAGGATTTGGAAATGAGAAATAAATTAAGCTTACAGAACACGAAATCATAATAATGGGCACAACTTCAACTATAAAAATCGTAACAAATAAATCTGTATTATAACAGAATGGAATTTTCAGCATATAATAAGGACCAGCACTAGGGACTACGGAAAAGGTACTGCAAAAGTAGCAATATGGAACCTTATAAACTGATATTCTTCCAGTAGATATAACCACACACACACACATAGAATGTTTTATCTATGATAACTATTATAAGTTTGAAATATTTTTGGACAAAACAATTCTAAATAAAATATATATATGAAGGCAAAATAAACGTTACAAGATTATATTAATGTAAAACTAGATGCACATAAATCTCAGAAGTATTAGTACTATCAGATATATCCTACATGTAGTCAGAGGCAGTTTATACATTAGTGCACAATCAGTGAATATAAACTAACTGGAGGATTCACAAGAGGAGGAGGAGTAAAGGAAGCCATTTTCAATAAATTGAAGTTCTATCGGTCGTTGACCTTGTCAAACTTAGCAGTCTGATGAGGTCGACAAACAACGAAACTTTAAAGATGCTGCTAATTAAATAATGTACATATATGCATACATGTGTGTGTGTGTGTGTGTGTGTGTGTGTATGTGTGTGAAATATACAATGCTAATGTTAGACATAAGACACAATGGCTTTTCTTTAAAACAGAGGACATTCAACTTTAGAGTACATTGTTTATATATTCGTGAGTGTGTGCGTACACACAAATATATAAACAATAATGGTGATGATGATGATGACACATGTTTGCCTTAATGAGTTCTGTCTGACCCATAACAGCATGAATAATGTATGTTAAAAAAAATGTGGATGATACATACACACACACACACATGTATATATATTCTTTTTATCATTTATTGTTTTACTTGTTTCAGTCATTTGACTGTGGCCATGCTGGAGCACTGCCTTGGGTTTTAGTTGGAAAAATCAACTCCAGGACTTATTTTTTAAGCCTATTACTCATTCTGTTGGTCTCTTTTACTGAACCGCTAAGTTAGGGAGACATAAACACACCAACACTGGTTGTCAAGCAGTGATGGGGAGGGGGGGGCCAAACAAAGCTACACCTACATAGATATACACAAATATATATATATATTTGTACTGATAGGACCTGCTGATGGGACTGTACTGATAGGCTTCTATATTGTGTCTATGTATAAGTTTTTTAATTTTTTTAACCTGGATTTTATATTTTTATATTATTATATTTTTTTAATTATTTTTATGTTTTTTACATAATTATAGGGCTAATGTTTTTGTATTTTTCCACATATAGTTTTCTGTTTTCTTCCCTCCAAACTTTTTTCCTGTACGCTTATAGACACGTACAAGGAACTTTATAAGTGTGCACTTGTGAGTGTGTGCGTAGATGCGTGCATATGTAGAT
>NC_068994.1:19193870-19195173 GCF_001194135.2 Octopus bimaculoides
TATATATATATATATATATATATATGAATACACCTTAAAAATCCATATAATTTGCGCACCTGTGTAATTTATACAGGTGATTTTCAGGATAAAAATTGTTAAAAAATGCTTCTATTCGTGTAAAATTTGCACCTAAAAATTTTCAGAATTGCCAATATAGCCAAGGAAAAAAGGTTTTCAATTTAGTTGTATTTAGCATAATTTTACTTACTTATGATTAGATTTTATTAAATTTTCATTAAATAAAAATAATTTCTGTTTAACAGGTATCACATTGAAAGCTATTAAATTACGAAGTGTTTGTGTTGTTTTTAATAAACTTTACTTTACATTTCTTGCCCACAAGAGATTATGTCCAATCTTAGCATACTTCTGTATGTCTTCTCAAATCACAATCACAAGAAAATCTAATAAATATGCACAAGTGTTGCAAAATAAGTTTAGTAACCAATAAACATCAGCTTGGATGATACTTTACGCTACCGTCAGAGAAAGGTGACTGATCAAACTGATTATATAAACAGAATTCAGATTGGTTGAAAGTGTTTTCTTGTCTCAAGCTCTGATTTTCTGCCTATTTTCGGTAATATGTTATTTTCTCTCCCTCTCCATGTGTGTGTGTGTGTGTGTGTGTGTGTGTGTGTGCATGAAAAAAACTTGCCCTGCAACACTAATATTCTTACAGTAAACTCTTATACTATTATGTGGAGACATTTGTTGTATGAAAACAATTTTGTATCATTATTTTCATGTGTGTGTGTGTGTGTGTGTACATGCATGTGTATATGTATGTGTGTGTGTGTACACACACACACACACATACATTCAAGGATTCCACTACAGTTATCAATTGTGAAACATAACAGTTGGTTAATTCTACTACTATATATCCTGAAGACTGCAGAAAGCATGAAAGTACTTGCTTTATCACAATATATATAATTGTAAAATAGTGAAAAATACAAAAATAAACCATAAAAATCAATGATGACATATTTAACTGTACACAATCATATGGACTCATAATTTACATATATGTATGAATGTATATATATATAGATCGTTGCCAGTGCCCCTGGACTGGTTCTTGTGCAGGTGGCACATGAGATGCACCATTTTGAGCGTGGCCGTTGCCAGTACCGCCTGACTGGCTCCCGTAGGATTTTCGAGCGAGATCGTTGCCAGTGCCCCTGGACTGGCTTGTGCGGGTGGCACATAAAAGACACCATTTCGAGCGTGGCCGTTTTCGTGCGGGTGACACGTAAAAGCACCCACTACACTCTCTGAGTGGTTGGCGTTAGGA
>NC_068994.1:19195183-19199903 GCF_001194135.2 Octopus bimaculoides
TTCGTGCGGGTGACACGTAAAAGCACCCACTACACTCTCTGAGTGGTTGGCGTTAGGAAGGGCATCCAGCTGTAGAAACTCTGCCAAATTAGATTGGAGCCTGGTGTTGCCATCCAGTTTCACCAGTCCTCAGTCAAATCGTCCAACCCATGCTAGCATGGAAAGCGGACGTTAAACGATGATGATGATGATGATGATGAAATACACACATACACACACATCATCATATCATGCTTAACATCTATACTCCATTTGTCTTGTAACATGTCTATACACTATAAACAGAATAACAATAATAACAATAATAACAATAATAACAACAATAAAAATTACCTGATACCATCACAAGTACTGACAGCAACACTGGAATAGGGGTCTCCTTCAATATGACCATTGTAGTAGCAATGTTGAGTATACTGAAAAGAATAATTCATCTAAGTGTAAGCAGAGAAGTCTTTCATGTTATATCCATTTTTATTTCTCTAAATGGAAAAGATTATAGATACGAGGCTTCGAGTTGAGTGGTTAGTTGTAAGAAGAACATCAGAAAAATTAGAAACATTTCATCATGCGATCCTGGAAACTAGATGTAGGTACTTTGAGAAGAAATATAAAACAGTGACCCACTAAGTCTTCTTTCATCTCTCTGGCCAATTAAGTCATATACAAGTTCACGTGGAGCTACAATCTGACGTTATTCTCTTTCCCTTCATATATATTTCATATATACAGTTTCCTACTGCAAGCTAAGTAGGGCAAGAGAGCTAAGCATCTTTGTTGGAGTATAGCACATCCTTAATCATAGGACAAAATATGAATCCACACCTCCTCATCATAAAGCCAACTTGACCGCTAATAACAGTTCCTCAGCAAAACAAAAATGCAACCAATAGTTCTGAAGGAATGGTTGAGATATTTGATATCATGTATTGCTTATTATTTGATTATTTCTGTTCACTGCAAATATTCCCATGAAATGAATAAGAATACAATGGTTACAAATTGTAAAATATAGCAATTAACTTTCAAACAGGCAAGATTTCTATAGATAGACATTAATATAAGCAACAATAGAACACATTACAGTGAATGATGCTGAGAAACTAATCATTATGATTTAGATAAAAATAAACTGATTACAGCATAACAACCAATGACTGAAAGTATTACATAAAAGCAGTGACATTTTCTAATAATTTCAAAAAGACACACTGACTGAAACTGTTCGGTTTTTAAAGAATTTTAAAATAAAGAAAGAGATGATAATGAAGTTATATTTTCAGCCTGCTTTATCTGTCATGAGGTGTTTCAAGAATGAAATGCATAGGACCAACTGGATTGCATTTAATTTTAACATCTCATTCAAATGATATTTAACATACATAAATTCTCTGAGATATAATGCCATGCACTGGGTCAAATGATTTATGCAACAAATAGCTTAATGTCTGATAGGTGACAATAATTATTACCAAGGAGATATAGTCAAAAGCTTTCAGTAATTAAATAGCAGCAGTTATAACATGAAGAAGAAATAATTTTTCAAATCATTTCATTTCCACAGTACCTGTGAAAGAATTCAGCTTTCTCAAACTTTTTTTTTTATTAGCGAGACAGAAATAGCAAAGATAGAAATCTCGTTCATAACAAAATGAGTGTAATGTTTTCATAACGTTTTTTGCTATCAATGTTCACACTTGGCAAATTGCAATAGTACAAACAAAAAAAATTGCCATAGGGATTACTGGTACCAAAACAGGTATATGCTGTTAGAAAAACTGCTGGAGTGATAATTGGAGTCGGTGAAGTTAACACAGAGATAACTAACTAGTTTCTAAGATCCAGCTTGAGAGAAATGTCACTTCTGTGATTCTACTACTCTTTATTCCACACAACTCCTTAGTGAAGATTAATGAGTTCAGTATTGTTTCTTTAGCTAGCTAACATCGACAATATTAAGGGAATGTATTTGTAGCTATTATGATAAGGTCTGGTAGATCAAAACTGGGGAGTGATATGTAAATTAGCTTTAATTTTATGATATATATTTTTGCGAAGAGTACATTTGCAAATATCATTAAAGCTTATGTTTTAGTGGATCGACTATCACTTTACCATTTAATAGAGATGATTTCCTGATGTGAATTGCTTAGCTGCTACCTATGTTTAGCACAAAATCTAAGTACTATTAATGAAATTATTGTTTTATTTGAGAGAAGTCAAAAAGAACTCAATTCTGTGTACTGAGTACAAGTAAAGTGTCTTGGATCTCTGGAGATTGGCAAGGAACCTGGATTTTGAAATTGCTATGTGTACATAAATAGCTTGTGGCAATGGTGATTATGAACTAAAGTTCATACATTGCATGGTATGGTGGTTTTAATGGATAGTTTCTGCCACCCAGGAGATATAATTAATACTGAAATTAGAAATAGTTAAAGTATATTAGTGCTAAAACTAAACAGAGCATAAGGTGAAGTTCATGGAGTATGTCACTTTCTTCACTGGAACCCTCCCCTCCCACAAACCCCTTACATACAAGGCATAATACTATATAGGAGTGAACTTTGGACACTAAAGTTTATGTTCTGCGGAAATTAAAGACAAAACAAGTTAAGTATGATGCTCTGAATATGTTACATTAATTTGTAAGAAAGACAAAGTATCTGCAAAAGAGAAGCTGGCTGAAATAAAAAAAAATTAGCCATTAAGTGCAGGAGAGGAAATTGTATGAGCATGGATGATACTTATTGTAAGATATGTCAATATGACATCCTACATACCTATCCAATCAAAACCAAGATAGAAATTAGATATTAACATTTGCCGCTAACAACAACAACTGTGATAATGATGACGATAAAGGTTAGAAGGTATAACATAATGCCTGTAATAAACTCATGGGCTATAAATTCCTGAGCATTTTATGTCAGAATTTTCAATTTTGGAAATATTATTCTGAATCCTATTTGACTATAAAAGGAACATTTTGCATTTTAAGCAAAAAATTGCCTTGAAGACCAGTGAGTTTGCAAAGAGATTCCATCAGAGTTTTAAAGACAGATTGGAAAAGTAGATGAGAATATGAAGTTATAAGTGAAGTCTCAATCCAAAGTAAAATATATATATGTGCATGCATGCATGCATGTGTATGTGTATGTGTGTGAACACACACGGCAACTAAATAACTAAATGGTAATGTAGTATAATAAACATAAATGCAGAGACCCTGTGTAGCAAATTGAGTTTAACCTTAGATTATATGAACAATGTTAAAACAGTTGGGAAAAAAATATCAGAAATTATATCAAAATGTAGTGAAAATAACACAAATATGAAGTTAATGGTCTGATCAATCTTTGCCATTTGTCTCTGAAATATTAATCATATTCAATAACCAACTGTGTTTTGGGGCACCAATGGACACTGTTATCTCCAAGTTGTGTGACACAGAGAAAACAATTTAGTAGAAGAATTGAACATAACTGAATTGGGACATATGAGAAGACAAAAAAAAAATCCCAGCTAAAATTAAAATGGATCCATCTGGGAGTTTGCATCCATTCTGCAACACTTATCATTGAAATGGAATATGTATGATATTTCAACAATCAGAATGTTATATTTCATGTTTGTTTATAGCAGTGAGAATGGTGATGGTAAAATATAATAGAATATGGTGGAGACATCATTCCTTTATAGCATTCAGAACCAAAGAACTCATGCACTATGCATAAAAAGTCATCTGTCATGCTATTTAGTCGTGATTGAAATTGAGACTTTAGTCTCTTAGGTCAAGTATTAGCTGACTGAGAAGCAGCTACAAACCCTCTGCTGTACACCACTTGAATTATTAAAGGATCAGAAAGTCATTAAACCTAAATGCTTATATTATCTACTTAAAATTATCATTATACATATCATTATTATACATATTATTATTATTATTAGGGGAGCAAACTGGCAGAATCATTAGCCTGCTGGGCAAAATGCTTAGCGGCATTTCATCCATCCTTACATTGAGTTCAAATTTCACCAAGGTTGACTTCGCCTTTCAAGGTTGATAAATTAAGTACTAGTGAAAACTGGGGTTAATCTAATCGACTAGTCCCCTCCCCCAAAATTTCAGGCCTTGTGCCTATAGTAGAAAGGATTATTATTATTATTATAATGAAGGTGGTGAGCTCACTGCATCATTAGCACGCTGAGCAAAATGTTTCGCGGTGTCTTGTCTGCCTTTATTTTCTAAGCTCAAATTCTGCTGAGATAGACTTTACCTTGCATCTTTTAGGGGTTGATAAAACAAGTTCCAGTTGATCACTGGGGTTAATGTAATTGACTTACGCTTCCTCTGAAATTGCTGGCCTTGAGCCAAAATTTGAAATAATAATAATAATAATAATAATAGAATGACAGCGAAACGGGCTGATTACTACCTAGCTCAGATACCAGGAAACCCCAAAATGGCTGAAGTTCAAAAGATAGTGCTCATGGGAACTGCCCATATCCTACATAAAATACTGTCTATGTGATCTCAAATTTTAAAAGAAACACATAATTTTCTTATGGTTTCTTAAACATTCTCTAGAACAACACTATGTACAAATCCAAATATATGGTACCCTAGGCATAACACCTAAATGAACTTCTAACTTGTTGTCTCTTGAGGTCTCTGGGTGAGACTTGGATCCAACTTGTACAAATGCAAAGCAAAAGTCAA